>NC_025691.1:33597409-33617777 GCF_000633955.1 Camelina sativa | reverse complement strand
ATCCTTGAATTTTGGATACTGATGGCAATATAACCCAGAAATGATTGTCATTTCTCGGAGAGAATACCGGATGGGAGTCTCATTAACAATGAACCAGCATTCATTTTTCTTCTCCAAATGCGCTGTGCGAAGCAACAACATCCACATACCCATCAACTTATGATTCGAATCCTTAGGCATATGGAAGAAATGCTTGAACTGTGGGTGCCCTAAGAACCAATCCAACTCCTCTTCCTTAAGATGACCGCCTAATAAGTTTACCGCCTCTGAAATATAACACTTTCCAGACATCTTGAAAGGCTTCGTATACTGGGAGTAATCAAAGTACATACTCAAAGGTTGCATTACATCGGATTCATCCTCAGATTCCTGCAAGACACATATCTAGTTATACCAAGTTTTTCTAAGTTATACCCTTTCTAAGTTATACCAAGTTATACAGTTATACTTTTTAGAACGAATTCTTATACGGTTATACCAATATAGGGAGAGATACTTACCGATGAATCCTTATCATTTGACTTCTCAATTGAGTCCGTTTTATCGGAATCACGTTCTGATTCATCTCCACGAGTTGCTTCTTCTTCGAGATCTGCTGGGGGATTCGATTTTTCCACATAGCTTGGGTTCTTTGTACGAACCATTATGATTCTTCCACACATGCACACAAAAAACAACAACTGATTTCAACTTCAACTTCCACAAACCAAATTGAACATAATCTGATGAAACAAACGTTTTGAGGACTTTGTTTCATCAGAATTGAACATAATCTGATGAAACAGACGTTTGTTCCAAGCTTTTCCACAAACCAAATTGAACATAAAACAAACGCCCCAAAATCTGATGACTTTCAACGTTCTGAGGAATCAACACATGAAAAAAATCGACAAAACCCCAAAATTGAAAACCAAATTATCGAAAATCGAAACCCATATTACCCGATTTTGAAAAACAAATAACCCAAATTCGAAAAACCCCAACCTATTTCAACTTACCCAGAATCGAGTTATCCTTAGTTGCACTTGAGGGAGAAGAATAATTAACGGGAATTGAACGAGGGAGAGTGGAGTCGTGAATGAAGGAATTCGAAAAGTTGGGTAGTTAAAGGAGAGATCCGATTTCAACTGGATTGTCCGAATTTTGTGGGTTTGGGTGGGTATAAGGTGGTTGGATCTGTAAATAAAAGAAATAATATAGGTTTATTTGTCTTTAACCACATTTTTTATTAAAAAAAAAAATAATTTGTTATTTTTGCAGGGAATATGAGAATAAACTTTTGATTGCAAGGGTATACTAGATTTTGGTCCAATAATTGGTGTCGTAAAACATTATTATACTCTAAATTAAACTCTGACCTCGACATATATAATTAAGATATCAACCTTCGAATTTCATGAACCATTGATAACCGATATAAATAGAATCTACAGAACATCAAAGAACAGTATATAGCAAACGTTAGAAAACATTCTTCAAAATTTGACATCCATTTTTGTTACTCGCAACATTCCACACCACACATGCCTAAGTGGCTAAGTGCCACACATACATCACATTTTTCTTTTATTTTATTAATCAACAAATTCTCGACCTAAGATGCCAATAAGCACGTACGTACAACACTTTAAGTATATACACTTTTTAGCTTGTTAATTGGTGATAGTGGTAGATAATATATATAATTACAGGCCATGTTTTAAAAATTTCAGCCTAATACCGATTACGCTTCGCAAAATCGCTAGGTCAATCCACTCCGCCTCGATTAATGACTAATTCCCGCCTAACATCGATTATCCAATTATACATGTATAGTTTGATTATAATCAATCTAATCCGATTATTTCCCGCTTAATTTTGTATATAATCATTATTTTTAGAGCCAAATATAAATCAAATATGTATTTTTTTGTTATTTAGACATTTAAATTAAGAGTTTATAATGTTTTACAATAGTTAATATACAAACTTTTAATGAAAATCATAAATTTTCTTTTAAGATTACGTTTTTATGTGTTTACCATAATTTTAAAGACAATTCTATAGTTTTATCTTTTATTTGATATTTTTATTTTCACATAAACATAATTATACATATATTTAATATTACATATTTTTATTTTATTGTTAATTTAATAAAATAACCCTAAAACTAATCTTTGATTAATCTCCGTTTAATCTCCGATTTTCTCGCTAGGCGCTAGGCCACCCCAACCGCCCGACTAGCGCCTAGCGATTTCTAAACTAGGAAATTATAGGTATATTCACAAATCTCGAAATAGAATGTGATTAGTGATTATATATAATTACAAATTAAAATAAGAAAATTCAAACTCATGAATTTCTTTTTTGGGGTTATTAGGGAGATATATAGCAATAATTTGGTCTCTTATACTCATCACACGCTCAATCATGGCCGTTGAGAACAAAGTCAACGGCATCAAGATGTTCACTTAATCCTTTTTTTCTTTAATTGATTTATTTCCCTTTTTCAAAACTTTCCGTTTTTATTCCAACGGTGTCCGAAAGTGCTGAACTAAATCTAAAAGTGGGATTCTATGTTGATATTGTAGGCTTGTTCTTTTGTTATTAAAACTATTTTAATTAGAAACTTTTTTCTATATTTGTAGACTACATATTCAAGAGAAACTTTACCAAACTACCATTGGTCAACACATATATGTACTAATTTATTGTTAGATTCAGAATTTTTCTGGATAATAAGTTTTTATTAAAAGTAATTTTAATATACACTTAATCTTTGTTAGATTTGATGAAAAAAAATTATAGCTATGATAGTTGCAGTATTATACTATTATTTATTTGGCGATATTTTATTCATTTGAAGAACTGTGGAAAGTTCTTATTTTTTTTGAACAAACACAAAAGTTCAAATTATCATAAAACAGTACGTAATATTTGTTTTATAAATGATTAAGATACTACGAACTATAATTACTACATGTCATGGAACCGCTAAAAACTTGATCGTTGATAGCACATGAATATTCAAATTAAAATCTGGTGTATATTGACTCTCGATTTTCTTCAAATAAAGAAATATGCAACATATGCAATATTTTGCTTCTATAGTTGCGTGTTTCTTTTTCATCTACTATCTATCTATATGAGACCAATTTTTGCTAACCCTAGCTTACGTATATAACTAGGAGTCACCGAGTCAGTATTAAAAACTAAATTATAGTATATATCAGTAGTAGGTAGGTTTTCACAATATGTTCCCTCGCGGGTCCACATCTTTATGTAATGTCCGTTTCTTCGTAATCTATCTTAATTATAATATTTTAGGTTTTCTAAATAATATATGTATTAGTTATGTTATTATCTGTATATAATGATTAACCATCTCTTTTTTTCTTGTTCTTTTGTGTTCCATTGGAAATCAAGATGGTGAATCACATTTTATCGATGGAACATCAATTTCAATTATTGTGTCATTTTTCAAACTGGTAAAAGAAAACACACTGTTGTCTTCAAAGTAAAACAACCTTTTAGTTTAAATCAAACCACCATTATATGCATTTTTTCTTTATTTATTCCTAAAATTCCCTCTAAGAGTTATAACTAATAACTTTGCATTTTGCCTCGATATATATATATATATATATATATGTCTTTATTTGATCAATCGATCTCAAACCTTAGTTATGTATTCAATATCAAATGCTCAAAGACTCATCAATCGCTATAGATAACATATCACATTTCATACTATATAATATGTGCAGTAATTCAAACATGTGCGAAAACGAGAATGACAATAATATATAGTTAGAGATGCAATGGAATATGCAAAAAAAAAAAAAAAGGAAAGGGAAAACTAGGCACGCTTTGTCCCAAAGAAAGGACCAATTTCGATATTTGTTAAGAAACTCTTATGGTAACACCATCATGCTATTTCCCACTACCATCAACTATCATCATTCTCTTTTCATACACAAACACACACACATAGATATACACGTATATATATAACTTTATATATGTAATATCTTATATGTATGCAATGTCATTAAATAAGTTGCGTATATAACTCCATATATACTCGAGGCTTGTGGATCGTTGTCATTACCACATGTATTATACAAATCATGGACACATCCATCCACATGTAATAAGTACATATTGTCGACTTTTAGCTATCGTAGACATGGTTCAAGCCTAAATGGATGATTCTTTTTTGCGGCCAAAACAAACAAAAAAAGCAAGCCACGTAGACATGTTATCATCGTAAAATTTAACTATATACATTTTTATGAATTAACCCAAACTTTTGACACATGAGGCATGATAAAAGTTGAAAACAAATACATTACTTAATCAAAAGTTTAAATTAAAATGTGATTATTTATTAAATTAAAGACAAATAAAAATGGAAAATTGTTTTTAAGAACGAATTTAATTAACAGGCATGTAATTTAAATAATGATAGAAAAGTTAGACAATAACAAAACACTAATATCTGACCAAATAGCTGACGATGAAGAATGGTTATTAAAAAAAAGTCAGGACGAGTTGTTGAATTATAAATGCAAAATGGAGTGATGATATCGTTAGTACATAGATCGATCCAAAAAATGGAATCAATTTAATTTTGATTTGTCTTTAAATTTATGCATGGGATTCTCTCGAAGATGTATCATTGTGCTTTATCAACGATTATTCTCAATATGTAGACCGCAAACATATAGATATATGACACGCAATAATTTATTGGTAATGATTTTGACTCACCAAAAGAAAGTCAATTGCCTTCACTGATTTTTATTTTTTTTCTCTGTTTCCCTGACGGCAAAAACTCCCACTCTTCTTACCCCCTAAATAAATTGTTACATTAAAAAATGGTTTATATGAAAAAAGCTAACATTTTAAATTACATAAAACTTTTTTAGTTTAACATATACACGTCATTTACTATCTAACTAAAAATCAATTAATAATAAATTAAAAGACAATACTCATAATAGCATATATTAAATTAAATTATTTTTACATGTGAAAGAAACATGTAGTCCATTTTATAATATGGGATAGAGAGATTATATTATACTTGAAACTAGTACATGAAATCCATCCAAGAATTAAATTTCTCACAAACTAAGACCAGTCTAGAGTTATGTATGCTATTTATACGCCTTTATTTAGTTTATAAACATATATATTGAAGATCTTGTAATGAAATATGATGAATCAAAATAGCCAAAGAGATGTATATACAGTTTAAACTTCAGTGCTACTTGCAATAAGGATTCTTATATATGTCGACAGCAGGCAGGATTAGCAAATTAATCATCTAGTAATATTTCTATATATTAAAATGAGTGTTTAAAACACTGCAACCAATTAAAAAAAAGGGGATGAAACCAATCATCCAAATACGCAAACTCCAAGGTGCAGCCAAGAAAAAAAGGTGGATGGAGAGTTTGGAATATGATAGAAGAAGACGTCATACTGTTACGGTGCACTGCCACGCATACAATCATTTTTACTGCTTTTTTGGACAAAAAGACACCGTTTTGTCAGGGAATGTTTCTTCTTCTTGTTAGTCTTCTTCTTCGTACTCTTCAAACCATTTTTTTTTTATGGAGTAATAATTAATTTGTCTTTTAAAAAAAAAATTATTAGGATTGCTTGATAATACATAGAGATCCAGATATACATATATATATATATAGGGTACTCTTATGTAATAGTGCCATTATAATCAAATAATAGTGGGATAATATGGTGGAAGAAGAACGAAGAAAATACATACATTCTAGTATTACTAGTAGCGTTATGTGTGCCCATAAAAAGCGCGGGACCTGTGTTGTGTGTTCACGAGAGACTAGGAAGAGGAGGAGGAAAGATTCTTTGATGAGTCAGGTGACACGTGGAGGGAGATGATAGGGTAGGCAGCTGGATGATGACATGTTGATTTTGAGAGGATGGAGCTTTTTAGCCTTCTTTAGGTGTCGGGCTAGAGGGAGGCAAACACAGTCCCCCACCCATATGTCTTGTCAGAATTAATATTCACTTCCTCCTCTCTTCTATGTGTTGTGGCTTTTTTAAAATTTGAAACAAGTAAAAACAACACTGTCACTCACTCACGGCGCGGCGGGGAAGCAGCCCACAGTTACCTTCTGGGCTTAAGGACGATGATAGGCTTTAGTAGGCCCAATACAGATCATGACCCAGCCCCTACAAAGGTTCTTTCTTACCTAGAGTAACATAATCAACACTCGATACTAGTCAGTTTTGGATTGTTGCTTACTGTCAGCCCCGGCTTAAAGGTACGGCGAGAGGGGCGGTGGCCGGGGGAACACAATATTTAGGGGACCAATTTTTTTTAGGGGTTCAGTGTTAAAAAAAAAAAATTATAATATTTAGAGGTCCATTTGATTTATTTTGGACTTTTGATTTGTACTGCAAGCCCATCCATAGTCCATAAAAGATCTATAATTGATTAAAATTCATCTCTATTCTATTAACCAAAGAGGCCCATTCATTTAACCTAGTTTTTTCACAAAATGCAAAAGATGTGTTTCCCTTCTTGAGACATGTTTCCCCCTTTTGAAACAAACGATACAACCACTTTTGGTAACTCATCTGCCATCGTGAGTCATGACGATCAGATTCCGATCGCTTCCCAAAAGTCCAAAACCAATTAATCCTCTTTCTTTTAACCAGATTTTACTCAGTAATTCCTAGTTCAATTCCATTTTGAAATTTGAGGTAAATTTGAACCGATTAATTGTTTGGTTATGTTTGTATAACTTGTGTTGTATGAGATCCAAATTATTTATGTTGTCAAAACTTTTCTAACTTTCTTCTATGTTCTATGTGACTAGGTGAGTGACTTTTCTAGCTCATATTAGAGATTTGGTGTAGGCTTTCAAGTCTTTTCTTCTATCCGTTTAGCTGTTCTATACAAATTTCCGGTGACATTGTTTCTTCTTTTTAACATGGTATTTGGATGTGAAAAAAGAAAAAGAAAAAAGAAAGATGAAGAATTTGTGAAAACACATAGAGGAGCTTTGAATAAGTTTGTTCAAAGAAGAAACACTACTAGTGTGAATCCTAGTGATCACTTAAATGATAGTGATAGATTAGATGATATAGTGAATGAACCTCATGATGATGTGTCAAATCCCTCTAATATTGGTAATTTGAATATTGATGAGCAATTAATTCCACCTTTTGATATCTATGATCCTAGAAACTGGAATAATCTTGATAATAAAACAAGAGATTTGTTGATTGAAAAAGGACCAAAAAGAGAGTTGGATCTTGAGTATCCTATTGATGAAAATACTAAAAGGCATTTTGCATATAAGCATTATTTTAGAAAGTTGTGTAATGGAGAGATTGATGATAGAAGATGGTTAGTTTACTCAAAGCATGTTGATAAGGTGTATTGTTTTTGTTGTAAGTTGTTTACATCTCATGGTAACTCAAGTTTATTAGCAAATGAAGGATTAAGAGACTGGAAACATAATAAAGATAGACTAAAAAATCATGAGAAAAGTGAGGAGCATATGTCTAACATGAGGACTTGGAATGAGTTAAAAGTTAGATTTCAAAATAATCTAACAATTGATAAATAATTCCAAAAAGAGATTGCAAAAGAAAAAATTCGTTGGAGGCAAGCTTTATGTAGAATAATTGTTGTTGTTAAATGTCTTTCTAAAAGAAATTTAGCGTTTAGAGGATCTAATGAGAAACTCTACCAAGATAGTAATGGTAATTTTTTAGGAATGATTGAGATGATTGCAGAATTTGATTTAATTATGCAAGATCACATTAGACGCATCCAAACTCAAGATATATATCACCATTACCTTGGTCATAACATTCAAAACGAGCTGATTTCCCTCCTTGCTTTTAAGGTTAGATTTTCGATCACAAGTGTTATTAAAGAGGCTAAATATTTTTCTGTAATTCTTGACTGTACCCCATATGTGAGTCATCAAGAGCAAATGAGTATAATAATAAGATGTGTGAATATGTCAAGTGAAAANATGTCTAACATGAGGACTTGGAATGAGTTAAAAGTTAGATTTCAAAATAATCTAACAATTGATAAATAATTCCAAAAAGAGATTGCAAAAGAAAAAATTCGTTGGAGGCAAGCTTTATGTAGAATAATTGTTGTTGTTAAATGTCTTTCTAAAAGAAATTTAGCGTTTAGAGGATCTAATGAGAAACTCTACCAAGATAGTAATGGTAATTTTTTAGGAATGATTGAGATGATTGCAGAATTTGATTTAATTATGCAAGATCACATTAGACGCATCCAAACTCAAGATATATATCACCATTACCTTGGTCATAACATTCAAAACGAGCTGATTTCCCTCCTTGCTTTTAAGGTTAGATTTTCGATCACAAGTGTTATTAAAGAGGCTAAATATTTTTTTTGTAATTCTTGATTGTACCCTAGATGTGAGTCATCAAGAGCAAATGAGTATAATAATAAGATGTGTGAATATGTCAAGTGAAAAGATAAAAATAGAAGAGTATTTCTTAGAGTTTTTGAAAGTAGATGATACATCAGGATTAGGCCTCTTTAATGAATTACAAAATATTTTGAAGTCTCTTGATCTTGATATTGGGAATGTGAGAGGACAAGGCTATGATAATGGTTCTAATATGAAAGGAAAACACCAAGGAGTTCAAAAAACATTGCTTGAAATTAATTCAAAAGCATTGTTTAAGCCATGCGCTTGCCATAGTTTGAATCTTGTTGTTAGTGACATGGCACATTCTTGCTCTACCAAAAGGTGGAATGTTTTACTTAAGCATATTTCATGTTTTACAGTAAAAAATCTGTCTAATACTAGATGGGAGAGTCGAATTAAGAGTATTAAAGCTATAAGGTATCAAGCTCCTCAACTAATGTCAGTATTGATAGAATTGCATAGTTTGTGTGATGATGCTATATCAAAGAGTGAAACCGAAAGTTTGGTAGATGCGCTTGAGAATTATGAGTTTTTGCTTGGTATGGTTATTTGGCATGACATTTTATATGCTATTAACATGGTAAGTAAGAGCTTACAAGCTAAATCTATGCGTATTGATACAGCTTTGAAGCAAGTGGAAGGTGTGATATCTTTTTTTGAGAATTATAGAAAAGATGGATTTACATCTAGTATGGATATAGCTAAAAATCTTGTTCATGATATGGATGTTAATGCTATATTTCCAACTAAGCATAGGAGGTTTAAAAAAAAACAGTTTGGTGAAAATGATCATGATGAAGTTATACAAACACATGCTGATGCTTTCAAAGTCGATTATTTTTTTATTGTTGTGGATATGGCAATTGCTTCCTTGAAGGACATATTTGAGCAAATGAAAACCTTTGAAACTGTTTTTGGATTCCTATTTAACTCGGTTAGGTTAAAGTCACTTGATGCTATTCAATTAAGAGAAATTTGTGCTAAATTTCATAACACATTTTCCTATGGTGGCTCGTCAGATGTTGATTTAGATGAACTTTTCTCTGAATTAAGAGTATTGCAGGCAACTTTATCTAACGAACCAATGGCACCTTGTGAAGTTCTTGAATTTGTAAAAGAAGTGGGTTGTTATCCAGATGTTGCTATTGCTTATCGAATCTTATTAACCACTCATGTGACAGTTGCATCAGCTGAAAGAAGTTTTTCCAAGTTGAAATTGCTGAAAAATTATTTGAGGTCATCAATGTCTCAGGAAAGGTTGAATGGTTTAGCAATTTTGTGCATTGAAAAAGAAGTTTTAGAGAGTATGATTTTTGAAACAATTATTGATGATTTTGCATCAACAAAAGCTAGAAGAAGACGGTTTGTTTGATTATTATTCTCTTTGAAATATTTGATACATTTTTTGTTGTTGTTTCAGCTCTACCAAGCTTTTGATGCAGCTTAGAAATCTCTAGATGAATGGACGCATGCTTTACACGTAGGAGAGAAGAACTATTTTTTTTTCTTTTCTTTTATCGGTAAATTTGCAACTTATCTGATTTCAGATTGATGATTTCATGAATTTTTTTTATTTTTTTTTGAATTTTTTTTTCTGATATAAAATGTATAAGAGAGTCCATATTTTGTATTTTGCTCAGGGTTATCAAAAATTTTAAGACTGGACTGCTTACTGTTGCTATGATGTGAAAGCAAAAAAGGAAAGAAGGATGATATTGTGTGGTCATTGCTGATGAGTATGCCATGTTTGGTGATGTGACTCTTTTCTCTTAGGTAAAAAGAGCACCAGTCCAATCTGTTTCTTCTTCTTTTACGTACGTGACCTCAGCAGAATAAAATCGCAGTTACCCGTTTTTCTTCCTTCCAAATAAATATGCAAATATAAAAATGAATTGAGTAAACAAAGAATGGACCAAAACTGACTTCCAAATAGCATTTAGTGCCCTTCTTAACTAGTGTTGTTTAATTACAAACTTTGTCGAACGAAGTTGGTTACTTGTCGATTAATTAGTGTCTGTGACTATTATGAATATAATAAATGTGAACAGCAAATAAGGAATCAAATGACAAGTGTTGTTGGAGAGTCAATTGCAGCAGCAACTAAAATGTAGGAGGCTATAGGGGTTGCCATTTCAAAGAGTAAAGAATACTAGATTTTTGTAATCTCTCTCTCTTGTACAGAACTCAACCACATGAACTACTCTTTCTAGTTTCTACACCACCTTAAATCATTTCCAACCTCCGATTTATTTGGTATTAGTAGTATTAATTGACATTTATATAATATTAATGGTTGTAAGCTGGATTCTTAACTAAAACCCAACTCACATTTTCTACTTTAACATCGTAAGTTCATAAATAACATGTATTTTGATCTTCTGTGCGAGAGTCTGTGTAGTGGGACGAATGATGATGATNTTTTTTATTTTTTTTTGAATTTTTTTTTCTGATATAAAATGTATAAGAGAGTCCATATTTTGTATTTTGCTCAGGGTTATCAAAAATTTTAAGACTGGACTGCTTACTGTTGCTATGATGTGAAAGCAAAAAAGGAAAGAAGGATGATATTGTGTGGTCATTGCTGATGAGTATGCCATGTTTGGTGATGTGACTCTTTTCTCTTAGGTAAAAAGAGCACCAGTCCAATCTGTTTCTTCTTCTTTTACGTACGTGACCTCAGCAGAATAAAATCGCAGTTACCCGTTTTTCTTCCTTCCAAATAAATATGCAAATATAAAAATGAATTGAGTAAACAAAGAATGGACCAAAACTGACTTCCAAATAGCATTTAGTGCCCTTCTTAACTAGTGTTGTTTAATTACAAACTTTGTCGAACGAAGTTGGTTACTTGTCGATTAATTAGTGTCTGTGACTATTATGAATATAATAAATGTGAACAGCAAATAAGGAATCAAATGACAAGTGTTGTTGGAGAGTCAATTGCAGCAGCAACTAAAATGTAGGAGGCTATAGGGGTTGCCATTTCAAAGAGTAAAGAATACTAGATTTTTGTAATCTCTCTCTCTTGTACAGAACTCAACCACATGAACTACTCTTTCTAGTTTCTACACCACCTTAAATCATTTCCAACCTCCGATTTATTTGGTATTAGTAGTATTAATTGACATTTATATAATATTAATGGTTGTAAGCTGGATTCTTAACTAAAACCCAACTCACATTTTCTACTTTAACATTATAACTAACATGTGTTTTGATCTCCTGTGCGAGAGTCTGTGTAGTGGGACGAATGATGATGATAGTACGAAGTCCAAGGGGAATGTTGGGGCTGGGTCCATTTTTCTATGATTTTTTATTTATTTATTCTGTACTGTTTTCTTATTAATTTATTTTTAATTTAAAATTGTTTTAGGCCTTCCCCAATGGGAGGTTTTAAGGGAGATTTGAATACAGTAGAAGGAAAAAAATAATTCAGATAGTAGAAGAAAAAAATATAAGAGAGCCTCTAATTTAGTAGACTCGGATTCGAAATAAGAGCCCTTACGTGTCACTTATCTGTTGGGCAATCAGATTAAAAGAGAAGAATTTGATTTTGATGGACGATCGGGTTTTTGTTTCTTTTCCTCTGTAAATCTCTCTCTCTTTCTCTCTCGATCGGGGGTCGGAGGAGATGCGAAGCGTCGGATTGAATCGGCGGAGGCCAATCAGAGGAGAAACGACTCCAAAACCTTGAAGCGTCGGATTGAATCGCCGATTGATTTCTTCTCACTGGACGTTGATCCCGGGAGTAATGATAACGACGTCGAGCCTGTAACCCCGGTGGTGGTGGCGGCGGCGTCGTGTTCGAAGAAGAAGAGTAAAAAGAGGAAGAAAGATGAAGAAGCTGAGCAACCTAGATTGGAGAGTAATTGGTTTAGTGAGAATAGTTTCTCTAAGATCCCAATGCTTCAGTTGCATAAAGGTAATGAAGCTCAATATCATTCAAAAGTTTGAATCTTTTGCTAAAATGTGGCTATGAAATTTAGGTTCTTGTTAGTTCGATTACTTTGTTGAAAGTGAAAAGCTTTGACTGGTGTTTGATTATGCTTTTTGGTGTTGTATCTTCTTCACAAAGAATCTTGTTGAGAAATCTTTGATCTTGATTTGTTGCAGAAATAGTAGATTTCTGTGATTTTCTGTTACCAACACAAGCAGAGAAAGTTGAGCGTGATGCGGCAGTGGCGAGTGTGTCAAGTATTATTAAGTATATCTGGCCAAGTTGTAAGGTACAAACTTTCGAAACTTCAATCTCTCTTTGAGCATTGTTTGATTTCAACAACTGCAATCTCTAATCTTTGCTTATTCTCTTTGTTGCAGGTTGAGGTTTTTGTGTCATACAGGACAGGGCTTTATCTTCCAACAAGATGGATGTAAGTTTATAACACCACTTTGACTATGTGGTGTACATAATTGACGAGAATACCTTAGAACAGCTTAACACAACGTTTTTCTCCACATCCATTTGGAGTTATTATAATACTGTTTTTGATACTTAGACGTTAGTTGCTGTATAGATTAGTGTTAGGAAAGATCTTCATGTCTAAATCTTCATCCCTTTTTGCTGTATATATAGGTGGTGATTTTGGAATCAGGTCTCACAAATCCACAGCTAGGTTTACGCGCACTCTCCAGGGCGTTGTCACAAAGGGGAATTGCAAAGAATATCTTGGTATTTTGACTTTTTATTACTACTATTATATGGCAGTATCTCAGAGTGATCATGACAATAATTAGCTCTCTAATTGTTCAGGTGATTGCTAAGGCTTGTGTACCAATTATCAAGTTCGTTGACATTTTAGCATATAGTTTTGGTGTATCCTTCTAAACAGAAAGTGGTTGTTAATGTGAAGTCAAAGCTAAAGTCATTATGGAAAGTGGTGATGTTCCTTCATTCATCAAGCTTCTCAGCTCTCCCAGTGAGGAAGTCCGGGAACAGGTATCAGTTTAGATTTTGATTTTTGTATAATGTTTTGGCTAAGAAGCTGTTATATCATATTGTTTGATGACTCTAAATTATGAAATGCAATAATTTTATAAACATTCTTCTAAATATGCAATAGTTTCATATTGTATTTTCATTTATTTATTTTCAAGAAATAGAAAAAAAATAAATTAAGAGACTTAATATTATAACTCACTATTGGAGGGGAACATTTTAATTAGAGTTCCCAAAGTTCTTATTCAACCAAAAATATAAAATATATTAATTAAAAATTTTAAGAGCCCAAAAAATATAACCTCTCATTGTGGATGCCCTTAGGAAACTGACTGTTGTTTTGTGGTTCCTTACACTTCGGCTAAGTGTGTGTGTCCTAAATGACAAACAAAGAACCAAAACGATTTGGTTACAAAAGTGTCCTTTTTTCATTTCGTATTCTTCACAAAAAGGGTCTCGAGTAGAACATAATATATAATAAGGATACACTACACATGTGATTAATAGCGGAATAGTACTACTTTATTAAGTTAATGGGTTTTGGGTTAGCATAAAAGACAAGACCATATTATGTCTGAAAGAGGGCAATGACCGTCCCATTTCTCTCTAAACCTCGGAGTTTGGTAGCTGTATGGCACCAGAAAAAAATGTCATTTAAACCATAAACTTTCAAATTGTGGTTATTTAAATCATAAACTTTGTTGTAGGCCATTTAAAACATCAACTTTCGTTAACTAGCTCTTTTAAATATTAAGTTTTGTTGACTAAACCAAAAAGACATGACGTTAAATCTGATAATCGAGCAACTAACAGACGTTATTCTTCCGTTAACACTCTCTGTAAGTGACAAAACAACGTCGTTTTGATGAAAATTTTAGTTCAAAAAAATATCATTTAAACCATGAACTTTTAAACTGAAACCACTTAAACCATAAACTTTCAAATTTAGGTCATTTAAACCATGAACTTTGCTTTAGATTATTTAAAACATTAACTTTCAATGAATGAGTCTTTTTAGACATTAGATTCCGTTGACTAAGCTAAACAAACTTGATATGACATTAATTATGCTAACTAAACAAGTGATATATGGTGCCTTTAGCGTATTTTGTCTTTCGTTTAATACTCAGTTTTGGTCGTTTTGTCGTGTCTTTTGTGTCTTTTTGTTTGTGTATTGAGTTTTTTTCTAGGTATTAAAATGTCACACTGGAGTTTGAAAGATTGATCACCTTATTTTAGTTTTATATAATTATAATCACTTTATTTAAGATTCTAGGTTTTTGATGCGTTATTTTACCGCATCTTTGTTGTGCTTTTGCTTGTGACCCCTTATGATGTTTGTTGTGCTTGTGATCTTGATCCTTGTATTGACCCTTGTGATCGACTGAAGTAAGACATGTTAGCAAACTTAATAGTTTGACTTGATGTCTAAAAAATCTCAATCAATGAAAGTTGATGTTTTAAATGGCCTACAACAAAGTTCATGATTTAATAATGACCTATATTTGAAAATTCATGGTTTAAATGACTTCAATTTAAAAGATCATGGTTTAAATGACATTTTTCTCGAACTAAAATTTTCATCAAAACGACGTCGTTTTGTCACTAACGGAGAGTGTTAACAGCAGAATAACGTTTGTTAGTTACTCGATTATCGGATTTAACGTCATGTTTTTTTGGTTTGGTCAACAAAACTTAATGTTTAAAAGAGCTAATCAACAAAAATTGATGTTTTAAATGGTCTACTATAAAATTCATGGTTTAAATGGTCATAATTTGAAAGTTCATGGTTTAACAACATTTCCCCCCACAGTTTTTTACACGCTTAAAGTTAATAAATACACAAGAATCTCTTGAGATAGACGGAAAAAATAATAAAATATCATAAAATTAGGTAAACGAACAACTGAGATTTTGATTTAAAAGAGTCTAAAATATAGATACAGTATCCATCCCCAACCCCAACAAAGTTAATACTAGTTTTTAGACAAAAGGAGGAAACCAAAACAAAAGGTACTAAACACCCAGATTGAAGTTGTTAACCCTCTCCATCTTTTAAAATTTGGATGAAAATTTTTAATCTTTTCTTGTAAAAAAAGAACTTGGGTCCTTGGGACTATGATAATCAGTGCCATGATCCACCACCAGATGCTGCAGCAGAAGTAGTGCCAGCACTCAACATGCCATTCCAAAACCCAACAGCTTCTCCTTCTTCTTTCTCATGTTCATGATCACTATGATGATCATTCTCTTTCACATTGCCACCACTATTGGTGCTTGGTGATGAAACTGGAAGTTGCAGGCTCTCAAATTGCAGTAAAGGCCTTCCATTATTAGTAGTGGCAGGAGTAGTGCCACTGGACCCCTCTTCTTGATGTAGAGGATCCCCAGCATACCCACCATCAAGGGAGAAGCCCAAAGCTGGTCTCATGAACTCTTGAAACTGTGGGTAACTCATACCGAAACCAGAAGCTGTGTAGACGGATGAATCGTGAACATTTGGAAAAGACATGAAAGCAGGGCGTGAATTAGAGGAAGCGGAGGAATTAGAGATCCCTAAAAGCTCCAAAGCAGAGGAGGTTGAGACAAGTGGGTTACTGAGATGATGATGATGATGATGACCACCAATCCCAAACCCTTGAGAAAACGCCAAGTTGAGATCTTTAACCTCGTGGGCGTTCTCAAACCCCTGAGGAAACGCCAAGTCTTGAACTTTAGTAGTAGTAGTAGCCGCTTCACCGATCTTAGGGTTTAGCTGAGGGAGCGGCGCAGGGGTGTTGCTGTTGTTGGAGAAAAGAGGTTTCTTGGATGAAGAAGAGGAGGAGGGTGATGAAGAGGAATTGGAGTTGGAAGAAGATCTCTTGTTCTTCCGGATGCCACCGCCGACGGGGATGTTCCGGAGAGAACCACCTTCGGTCCAATACCTACGGCAGTCTTTACAGAAGTACCTGGGCTGAGTGAGGCTGTAGTTGTTGTAGTAACAGAACTTGGTGTTAAGAGAGTTGCATCTTGGACAGTTCAAAGCTTGGTCTCTCTCCGGTCTTGCCTTCCTCTCAACCGGAGTAGCAGNTTTTTTCTTTCTTTTAGTACTTTCGAAAATTTTCGTTACCTCCTAAACCCACGAATACGTAAAAGTGCTTCCAAACGAAAGCACGAAGACAAGCCATATTTTCTTGATGTTAAACATTTGAGACAATATGCGAATTTAAAAAACAACCATATAATAAAAACCAATTAATAAATCAACTACAAGTCTCATGTTAGTCATGTATAGAATAGATAGAGTAAGAGACCGCCGGAGAAACCTTAAATGTAATCTACATAATGACTCTGAATGGAGGAGTTATGTTTGTGTTAAAAGAAAAATATGGTTGGTACTTGGTAGTTGTGTGTCATTAACTCCTAATTAATTATCAAGCCAATATAAATTAACTAGGCGATTCTTTTTTTTTTTTTTTTTTTTTTTTTTTTCAAGAAACAAACAAAGCACACGATTATTCTCGTTTTCACTTAGACCACCAGCTTCCAACTTTTTTTTTTTTCTATCCAAAACCAGAACATTTATTTTTTGACAAAGGAGAAAAGTTGAAAAAAAAAAATCAAAAAATATATATATATATACCTGAGGCCATTTAGCAGTGTCCATGGCTATGGAAGTTTGAAGCTGATCTGAAGAAGAAATGGAGAAAGCTAAAGGTTTGGGAGAGAGAGAAAGAGAAAAAGAGAGAGAGGAGAAGTGTGTGTGGGAAGGTAATTAAAGCTGCTGGTTTTTGAAAAAAGCAAACAAAATTTTAATTATATAAATAATTTGTCACTTTTAAAGAAGGTATATATGTATATTTAAATTAATAGATAGATACATGTATATGGTGTGATGTGTGTGTGTGCTTTGATGGATTCTTCGTATGTGAGGAATAGAGAGAGGTTTGGTCTGACTCTGATTCTGATTCTGACTCTGACATACAGACACCACAGTCTGAAACGAGAAACTATGCTCCCCCGCCGTCCCACGAATCTCTCTCTCTCTCTCTTTTTTTTTTTTTTTGTCAAACTAATCTCTCTCTCTCTCTTTAGAACTACTAGTCTACTACTACTCACCTCAGTAAATTATCTCACCATTTCTCCTCTCTTTTATTTCTTTCATTAAATTATAAACGCTTGCTATTTTGTTATAGATACTAGCCTGTTGTGTTTGATCATATTACTAGTATTTTGAAACGTGTTTTTATATATTATTGAAAAAAAAATTGTTGAAGGAGACCATAATATATAAGAAATAGCCATACGTATTTTTAATTAGTAGCTAGCTAGCTAGTGAGATATGTATACAAAATACTAGAAAACAAGGGTGTACTTGGTGACGTCATGTCCCTTCTTCTTCCACTAGCCAGCAGCCGCCACTATCCAATAGTATCTCTCTTGACTCTTGAGTCTTGCCCTGCTTCCGCAACTCTTCTTCTTCTTCTTCAAACGTAACCAGATTAATTAATCAGAACCTACCAATAAAGATGCTCTAAGGTACCGTATAAGTAACTAGAGGTTTTTGGACCCGGATTTTTATCAAGTTAATAATATATTAAAAACATTTATACTATATACTATAAGACAATAATCGCCTTGAAGAATACCACAAATCTTTTAACATGTGATGAGGATGAGAGAGTTGCCGAAATTAGAAGAATATCATTATTACCAGGAACAAGAGTTGCCTGAGTTGTCTTTGACAAGCAAGAGAAATGCCTCTTCTTCTGACATGGAATGGAACCCAAAAGTACGTGTCTCTCCTGTTTGTTTTTTATTTTATTTATTATTTTAATAATCTAGCCTAGTGGTCCAGATTCAACACTGTTTCCATCTTTCAGCCGTTGTTCCACTGTGTAACCGGCGTTTGGCGGATGAGACCAGCGGCGAACTGCAGCCCGTACGTCAGATTTGGGGGAATCACAGCAGAGACGACTGGGACCCATATATACACAATGAATCTTTTGGTGATAACGACACGTGTCTCTCTAGCTGATTTGGACTCCACAGGGAAGAGCACCCAAAACAAAACATAACAAAAAAGTAAGTCTGTATTAGAAGTAGCGAAGAAAATATTAGATCGTGGTGTGTTAGTCGACCTGACCTGACCTGACCTCTGACTGTGGGAGAGAAAAACGAATATTTGTGTGTATTGAGTTTGGACGGTGGAGATTAGTCATCTTTGCTAGGCCCACCTGTTTGCCTTATTTCTGGCCGTAAGAAACGTATCGAGAGAGAGATATAGCCGACCATCTTCTTTCTTCTATTGCGATCCACCTCAGCATCTACCCCCTAGTCAGTGTTCTACGATTTTAGGATACACCTATTTATTATTATCATTATTATGACATTTAGACTAGACACATTTTTTCTTTTTTTTTCTTTACGTCAAGAATTTTCACAAATGCTGTTTGAGTGTGCCAATATAATAAATTCCCCCACGCAAAATTATATGCTGTTTGAGTATCCACTATCCACGGCTCTCCCTTGTAAAATCACCATTACATGTTGGATATCATTTATAGAAACACATTTCTAGTGCCTCTATTTTTCTCCATATGCGACTTTAAATCGACATCTATTGCATGGAAACGCTATGCATCATGCGACTTCTTCATTATACATGACTGACAAAAATACTAGTAATTAAAAATAGACAAAAATATGCATGTATGCGTAAGAAAATATGGTGTGTGCACCCATATATCATCCTGTACTGTACAAAAAAAATCAATCGTTGAGCTATTTTGGTCGTCGGATTTGATTTCTACTAGGGAGTAGGGAACCATTAATTTTGAACCTCACATATATTATTGGTGCAATAGCAATTTGATTAATTGTTAAGGGTACGTAGTGTCATATACTCATATCATATGCTCATTTATACATATGGCAAAGGATTGAATTGATCCAAGTCTAACCTAATATGCATCTCACATGCATACTAAATGTGACTGACCGAGAAAATGGCATGCTAACTATGACGTATATCTATCTATATATTGCGTACACAGTTTTATTTTCCTGGTTTGTTACGTTAATTATTTCATGTAAAACCAATTAAAAAACCAACAAAAAAAACAAAAGATCTTAAGACAGATCGATGTAAATATCGATCGTTAATACGTATGTAGAAATTGATTGGTTTTCTTTTACATGTCAAAAAAACTACTAGCTATCACTATAACTATCTATAACATCTTAACAAAATGTATATATTATTAGAATTTTGATCAAGCATATATACTATGCAAACTGTAACGGAAAATACGATATAGACATACTAAATTACATTTATTTTATGTATTTATGCCAGATGGCGTATGCAAATGATGTGGACATGGCAACTAAATTAAGCGAAGCTAGTGTCAATGGACACTTGCATTGGTATCTATCGAATCCATTATTATTTAGAAATCTAGTTTTTGGGACCAAGACAACCGATATGGCTCTTAGACAAATGGGCATTTGATGTCTAATATGGAATATGGTGACCGTCCACTTAAAAATGGTCACCCAAATAAAATAAAATATCTTAGAATTTCTACATAAACGTTTAAAAAACAATGATATATGAATCAAAATTTTCTGATATATATATTATATTCCTAATTATATAACTGTTAGCACTAAATATATAATTGTACGAATCATTTTTTGTCTTCACCATGCTTAGCTCGAGCAATTTACTATGGCTCGACGTATTGACGCAATGTTCAACTAAAGCATTCCGTTTTTTTGGTTTTTTATTTCTAAAGAAACGTTTCACTATATGTATTGTTGTTTAAGCAGATATTTTAAATACATTTTGGTTTCCAACCCCCGAGAATATAGGGCGAGCGATCGTTTGAATTTTGGACCACATCCCAGTTGGACAACTGGTTAGGTTTTATACAGTTCGTCTTATAAAAAAACACATATTCCTGTTGTAGGGTCCGTGGAAATATGG
>NC_025691.1:33587465-33591949 GCF_000633955.1 Camelina sativa | reverse complement strand
CTAAACACTTACGCTAAGGCTATAGCTAAGGCCAGGCTCCCCATTTCTGGTCTTGATCTGGGCGACACCACTCAGCATCTACTTGCTTCTCTTTCCCACTTTCTTGTTGAGTCGTGAGAGGCCATAAGTCTCCCCAAAAGGATTTCTTGGCCTGCAAATGAAGGTCCGGGTTCTTGCTTTTTGTTATCACTCTCCTTTCAAATGCTCCCTCTGAACCGTCCTCTTTGGTTGGCACACACATATCCAACGTCACTTGTTTTCCTTTGCGGAATGGAGGGAAAATGATTCTTCCCCATCCGCCTCCCACACACGCTCTCTCACTCTCCTCTTCCTCTTGGTCTCCCTCTTCAGTTGTGTCAGTTGTGTCTTCCACATCCTCATCAGTACCTTCACCGTCTTCTTGTTCTTCCTCCTCATCCATGGTATCAGAGTCATATGCTCTTGGATTAATGTAAGGCACTTCAACCACCTGTGATTTGATAAAGTCCTCTGCACACAATATCGAATGGGCAGAAAACTTAGAAGAGTCAAAAGCTAGATGTGCGCATGGTTTTCATAGGTTAGCCACACACTTACCATAGTCAATCTCTAGATCCTCAGGTTTCTTATTTGAGCGTCTCTCCTTTAATGTCTCCAACTTCATACCATCAAGAGGCCACAACTCCCTAAATAGAGGTCATAAACCAAAAAAACTATATTCTTAACAACATTCCTCTAAAGATCCTGATGATAGTTCATTCAAACATGACAAAAAGTACCAACCGTGGGCGCTGCCCTCTCCTGAAAACTACAAAAGAAAACTTCTCATCCTCGAACCCGCGTAGGGGAACACCTTTTGTACGCTGCAAAGGTAAATGTAAGGATTTGGAGTCATCTGCAAACATAGAGCTGACTAAAATCTATATATTTGCTGAAGACAAGATTAAGCAAAAATATGGAACCTTGTAGGAACGCTGAGATGAAGTTCTCTGCAACCGCTGAACAAAATGGCAGTACTTTCCAGTGTTTTCAAGCGGGCACTTTCCATCATGAGGGCACTGCATTTGCAACCCCCTCCTTTTGTGTTACAATACATTCATGTAATCGTTTTCATAAAAACTGTAACATCAAGTTCTTGACTTAGCGTTTGACAACTGGAGAATAGTTTTTCAGGAGGGATATTGACACTTACTGGAGCAACAATATGCGCACCAGATTTGAGATCGAGCACTGCCTTCTCAGCTCCAGCTTTCTTCATTTTATTTTCCAGTTTACGTAGTTTCTAAGATAAAATGAATACATTGAAAATAAGCAGAAGAGGGATAAATTAACTTTTGACAACAGAGACAGCTCATTATACGAGTAATGAATAAATGTGTATGCAAATGAAATTACCCTCTTCTCCATCCACAGTATATGTGACCGCATCTGAGATATAATATTAGCACCGTGTGGCGTTCCTGGTTCAACCAAAACCTGTTCAACCAAAATTTACGAGAAGAGTTAGTAACAAATAAAAATGCAAGAGCACACGAAGTACATGTTCTAGTATAAACAACGTTATTTTGGAGAATGAAGGATGAATAAACTCAAAAACCATACCAAGAGATCATCTGTAAGGTCCCAGAGCTGGCGAACCACAGTAATCCTGTCTTTGAGAGATGGTATCTCCCCTAACACATAGGACTTAACCACCACCCACAGGAAAACATAAGGAAATTTACTCAGTTTTTTAAAACAAACTTGTAAAGAAGAATGACAGCTGAAGCGACTGAATAAAAGAAATAACCCACAGCAATGACAAGATCATGTTTCCTCTGGGACTTTTCGTTGATCTCTTTACACTGTTTGTTGATCTCTTTACTAAGCGCTAGCAGGCTAGTATACCCATGGATGAGAGGCAAATCCTTGAGGCCTTTCATATACACAATAATGGTAAGATCAGAACCCAAACAATGCAAGTTACTATTGTACAAAAAGCTCTGTAAGACGCAATCAAAGTGAATTACCCTGAATCAAGTTACGTCCTGCACGCTGCATTGACTGAGATGGTTCAACTATGTTTACTCTCTCCACAGACTTTGGCCAAACCTCTTGAACCGCCCTACAAGATGTTAAAACGAGTCAAGAACGAAATAAAAGTATCAGAAGTAAATAGGGAAGCATCTATCTCCTCACCAGAAACCTGAACCAGTGCCAGCACCAAAATCCAGCACTCTTGTAGGCCTAAAATCCGGTATTCTTCGACGAATCTATTTAAGAAGATATATATATAAAAAAACAGGTCACTATATGATCAGAAGGGGTTACAATCTCAAGCTCACTTGTTTCCTCTACACAAGTCTCACACATTTAGGCTAGCTAAACCAAAAACAAGAAACATGAGGAAGGTAGTAACCTCAATGAGTACTCTGTAGCAGACGGAGAAAACAGCGGGCATACGAGAAGCAATGTAAGCAGCAGTCTCACCGTCCCTGTACTGCAGACCACTATCTCCATAAACGGTCTGTATCTTCCACCGCTTCGTCTCCACCGAGTTCATACAATCAGCTAGACTCTTCGCCGTGCTTTCAGGTAACTGCAGATTCGTGTCCTTTATCTCTTGGAATGATTCCGACAGCTGCCGAACCTTCTTCCTAATGTGCGGATCATCTTCCTCGCGGAGATATTTCTTGATTGCCCGCCGGAGACGGACGGGGACGACGAGTAGGCGGAGAGACTGCTTCGCTGCAGACCTTAGGGTTTCCACAGTGAAGACTTTCGGGACATTCGCTGCCATCTTCGCCGGAGCTCTGATCTGAATTGCAGCAAGTTGCCTCCGAGGTTTTAGCCTCTGTCTAGGGCTTAGCTTTGTGGGCCACCGATTTATTATTTCTTGGGCCTAAAAGGCCCTTTATTATGCCCACTTACTATACATGGACTCGAGTAGGGCTATGAGCAAACAAACAAAGGGCCCTAGTACTGGTTTGGCTTTTGGATACGATTTCATTCTTTCTCATTCATCTAGTGAGATGAACAAATCAGTGGCAGACGTAGGAAAAAAATTTAGGGGGGTCAATTTTTTTTTATTTTTATTTAAATTGTTAAAATGAAAAGAAAATTCAATTGATGTACTCGAGTTATGGAGTGACATCCTTGTGGGACAAATCAACTTCGCTGCAGATAATTCATTGATTTATATACATAGGTCGTGCACTGGAACAAATTGTATAATATAGTACCAAGATCATGAAACATCCTCTCATGGTGTTTTGACTGATGTATAGATTACATAACAAGAACCTAGCTAAGCTAGCTAGGATTACAAAACCCTACAACTAATATTTTTTTTTACATGTCGGGACATATCACAACCACATACATATATATACACACCTACTGGCTACTACACACACACACACACACTCACCTAGTATATTATAAGGTATTACTATATATATATATAGGACTTGGAGATTTAGTATACATAAATAGGAAAACGATGGTTGTAATTGGTTAAAAGGTTTGAGAAACGTTGGGAGTGGAAGCTTGAGAAATCAACAACTCAGAAGCAGTCCAGAGTCTTTGAGCTTTAAGATTGCATGATCCGGATTTAGATGTCCGAGCCTCGTTGCAGTCTGAGAAGTACTTGCCACACACGTTCTTCAATCTCGGACTTGTTGCCACGTAACATGTCGTAGCTGCTGCCTGAGGAACAGACTTCAAAAGCTTGGAGGTCAAGAAAAACACTAAATCAGAGACGAAGCCATCTCGGTCTCTTGTGAGACGGGTTCTCACGATACCAGGATGGACACAATTGGCTGTCACATTAGCATCCATTTTCTGCGAAAAAAATGATTTATATAGTACAATAAATTATTTGGTTTAAAGAAGAAAAATATAAAGATGAGAACGAACAAAAAAAATAGGGTTAATATGTAAAATGGAATCGTACATGGAGAAGACGGGATAGCTCAAGCGTGTGGAGAACGTTGGCTAGCTTGGAGAGAGCGTAAGCTCGAGTCGCGTCGTAATTCCTATAATGAAAATACGACGCAAGTTAAAGCGGTTTCAAACTATACTAAACACAGCCCTTAATTAAGTACTACTACTGTATATTCTCTCTAATAATATTATTACAATAATAATAAAGAAAAAAAAGACGAGGACGACGGCGTTTATTTTTGTCGTCGCATCACCTTTATATTTGTATTTGATGATTAAACAAATAATCACAATAAAATAATAAATCATTCGTACAAAATGAAATGATGAGAGTAATTATTATTGTTTGATTGGAACTGAATGATTAGAAATATAAAGTCATATATACCTGTAGCTCCGGGAAATATCGGCGAGATAATGCAACATATCACCGGAAAACCAGCTATGGATGACGGACGTGACGTTGACGATACGGCCTTGAACGCCGGTGAGTGACGCCGTTTCAATCATCTTCTTCAACAACAGTTTCGTCAGCAGAAAATGGCCTGATACCAAAACCACAATTGATTAATTAGTTAATT
>NC_025691.1:33582153-33586662 GCF_000633955.1 Camelina sativa | reverse complement strand
GTCGCATCACCTTTATATTTGTATTTGATGATTAAACAAATAATCACAATAAAATAATAAATCATTCGTACAAAATGAAATGATGAGAGTAATTATTATTGTTTGATTGGAACTGAATGATTAGAAATATAAAGTCATATATACCTGTAGCTCCGGGAAATATCGGCGAGATAATGCAACATATCACCGGAAAACCAGCTATGGATGACGGACGTGACGTTGACGATACGGCCTTGAACGCCGGTGAGTGACGCCGTTTCAATCATCTTCTTCAACAACAGTTTCGTCAGCAGAAAATGGCCTGATACCAAAACCACAATTGATTAATTAGTTAATTACTACATCAATCACCACCCAATATAAAATGAATGATTAATATAATATATAAAATATAAATATGGAGAGAAATGAGTAGTAACTACCGAGATAATTAGTGGCGAAGGTCATCTCCACACCGTCCTCAGAGATGGCGTGCTTATGCGCGTATTTCCCGGCATTGTTGCTGACCAAATTTTAAGAGAAAACTAGGTTAGACAAAGAAGAAAACAACAATTAATGATTGATCATCATATATATACATATGGAGATAGTTTAATAAAGTAGTTAGTTACATGAGGATGTTGAGTGGGAGTTGGAGAGATTCAAAGTCGGCTACGAACCGACGAACAGAGGCGAGGGAGCTGAGATCGAGATGCATCACGATGATCTCCGACTCCGGAAACTCCGAGAGTATGCGAGCCTTCGTTTCCTCGGCGGTTTTGATACTCCGAGAAGGAAGCACTAGCCTAGCGCCACACTTTGCCAGAACACGCGCCGTCTCCGCTCCTATCCCCGACGTCGCCCCTTTGTAGAAGAACCATAGATAGTATCTATTGAGAAACTCGTTTTCTGATTCGAAAACTAAAAAAAAAAAAGAGGTAGCTAGGTAAACTCACCAGTGATGATGGCAGTCACAGATCCGATATCAGAATTAGCTGTGACATGATCGGCGGTTGATCTTGATCCGAATCCGCTGGGGCCACTGGAGCTGATCAGGTGTTTAACCGTCTCTATCATCTTTTTTTCTTTTCTCTTTTTCTGTTATGGTTGAGTTTTGAGTGTTGTGTCTTAAGAGGGTGAGAAACTATTATTTATAGTGCTACGTCTTTGAGAAACAACGCAGGAGAGATGCCGAGAAAGGGAGACAACATTTAACTATGTTGTGTCATTCGTCATTAACGAGTAAAAATAAAAAAACGTTTGAGTGTGAGTGTATAAAATTTGTTTTTGATTAGCACCAAAACAGGATAAAAATGGAATCATTTGATTAAAATAAAGGTTTAGTTAGCCAACTCTATTTGACTAACATGAATTTTATAGAGAGGAAGATGAGTCATTCACCAGAAATTATAATTGGAATTGGGTCATTACAAACCATAATCTTCCAATTTTTTTTTTTTAAACTGTAATATAGAAGCTGAAACAAATGCTTAGATAGTGCCATGTTTTGGGTAACACTCACTATTTAGTATTTACTAATCATGTCCAACTTTCTAATGGTATTATTCTCCGAATCTTTTACATTTTTAATTATGGTCCCCTCCTATACTTAATTAAAGAGGTGAAAATACAAATATAGGATGTTCAAACTCTTAGCTCTCTCACCTAGTCACAGTCTATTGAAAAGTGCAGGTTTATCTACTGGACCTAAGATTACACAACCCCGGCTAATTTACCATAGTATAGTTTTCTCTTCCTACCTGTTATCCAAGTAGAAATGAACTTAACTGTCCGCTTTTTCATTTATATGTGTTATATAGCTAGGGATGATTATTATTACATTAAAGTTTCTCAACTCCATTTATAGTATTAGCTGGTCTTTGTATTACAAAATATGTGTTAATGTGTTATATATATATATAGGGATGGCTATTGTTACATTAAACCTTTTTCTAAGCTTTTCCGCTATGAGAATTAATTGGTAAATGTGAAAAGAGAGATTAATCGGTTGAAAAAGTAGATATCGTGACTACGTATATAACATTAATGAAAATATCAAACATTATATTGCAATCAAATACATTTAAAGAAGTACTCATGATTACGATATTATTGAGTAGCCTTTTAGATCTTTCACATGCGTAGAAAGAATCATCTAAAGGCTTACAAACGAACGTCCCCAATCATTTATAGCGTTTATAGTTATATTCTTTCTTCATAAATACACCACTTTTGAGTACAACAAAGTTTCGCTATTCAACATTCTAATACTTGTATCACTACAATATGTTCACTAGTTTTTACGAGTGCTACAAGGTGCATTTAGGACCGCTTATACTCTAGACGAAGGTACAAAACAAAGACTTGATTCTTTTTAAAAGTCTCTTTTATATAACTTGTATATGTGTATCCAATTCATCAAACAAAACAAATAGTCAAGTGATACGTTGAGAATATTTTTAACCAAAAAAAAAAGATACGTTGAGAATATTCTTAATTTCCACCTTTAAGTAAATAGTCTTGTAAAATTGTAAGTGGTTGAAGCAAAAGATAGGGTGGGGATTTTGGAGAATGGCACAATAGAGTAAGCTAATTGGTCTCTCTGTTCTTGGAGGATCCAATCCGTCAATGGATGAGAAGAAGATCTTCAAGGCTGAATATGAAAATCATCATAAAGTAATCTTACCCAAATCCAACTACTACCCACTAACAATTCCACTAGTTTTTATTTATAATCTATATATTTATTTTAAAATATGTTTCGACTCCAAACTATATACATGTGTCTTATTTGCAGGTCTAGAATGATCCATCTAATTAGCATTAAACAATTGCCTCTCGTAGTTATAAGTTTATCTGACCTCAAACTCAATAGAAGGACCAATTTTAGGTATTCTCATCAAGAGGAAAATTAATATATAACTTCATCATTCTGCAAGGATATTGAATCTATGTAAAGTTCTAAGGTATATTCATCATGTCATCTATAGCGCAAAGGTTTCTTGATCACTCACCAAAAAAAAAAGGAAAAAAGATTTGCTTTCGTTTCACTATATTCAAGTTTAGATACCGCGTTGCTTCTACAAAACAAAGATTTACATTTTGTGAATCTATCATAAATATTTTCAATGATTGGTCATAAAATTACGAAAAGTTTATGGATAAAAAATTCATTTCGTTTTCTCTATTAAAGAAAAAAAGAGGGTGGTCCAACCTCCAAAGATCAATAATTAATCAAATTTTGCATGACACTCCATAATAAAAAGAAATGATAGAAGGGACGCTGGGATAAACGCAAAATTGATGAAGTGTTGTGAATAATAAACTCCTCCACCTTGGGAGGCGTTGTGTCTCTCACTAAGGATCCCACACTATATTAGACATTAAAAATAGTTGGATCGTTTGGTGAGACGTTGAATATAATATAAACTTCTTTTTGATTAATGGAATTAAGAAAAGAGACTCCTCCACCTTTGGAATTGGAACGACTTGACAAAAGTTGGAATCTTTGCTTTATGTTAGAACGGGTTAGGTTGTGTAATTGGATACCAACTTGCCAAGAGTTGGTCACATCCTCTTTTCTATTTGGCATGCCACTATTGCTACCATTTTTATGTTGTTAATAACCAATCATATTCTAAGTTTTATTGGTAGCCTTTGGAGAACTAATACATATATTCAAGCTATATACATGGTCCATATAGTCTGACAGTTTTGTGAGTGGCTACCTGATTCTATTTCGTAGACACGAGTTTGATACTCTTTTCTTTCATGAATGGTGTTAGATATAATATTTGTTGACCGACGTTCAATTAAGAATTTATGGTTTTGTTAAAAAAAATATATATATAAAAGTTGGTAAAATAACCATCCGTTCCTATATGTTACTATCCTTGTGATTTTGTAGTTTGAACAAAAATTTGTGGGTAACATGCATGGTTACTTGCCTACTTGCTAAATCTTTTTCTAATAACAACATCGTATCATCGTCTGATGGTCTTGATACAACAGTACATCAACATAAAATAGTTGCAAGGCTAGAGTGAACATTATTAGCTTTTGTGGTTTACACGTTGACCACCTATTACATTCTTGTAACTTGTATAGGGCGATATATCCTATAAAGTTCTAAAAGTGTATTTCTTTAATAATACATTTTTTTTTTTTTGAAATTTTAGATGTTGTGATGTATAAATGTAGATCCGTTACGTCTAAACACAAGATCGTATCTTGCTTTTTTTTTTTCATATAATATATAATAATATTAACCACATTAAAATAAGTAAGCATGATCGTTTCATTGATCAAAGTCAGCCACGAGATTCATGAGCTATGGATTTGTATGAAACGTTAAATTCCTAGTCAGATTCAACCTCCTCAGTTTAGAAAAATCATTCTTCGACCATTATTCAAGACCTTTAATGATTAATTAATTAGCGGTTTCAAAGTGATATCAAGAAAATGAGGGCCAATTTTATTTATGAGTTATGGTATTATGATTCAGGTTCCAAAGCATGCCTAAAATCAGGG
>NC_025691.1:33572066-33581426 GCF_000633955.1 Camelina sativa | reverse complement strand
TTTTTTTTTTTTTTTTTTTTTTTTTTTTTTTTTTTTTTTTTTTTTTTTTTTTTTTTTTTTTTGTTGTTGTTGTTGTGGCAGAAGACAGTTACGACTCTGGACGGTTGGTTGAAGAGACTGATCCTAATAGGGTAGTAATATGCAGGACGACAAAAAAAAAATGCCCTCAAAGCATAAAACCAATCAAAGCTCATTTGAAGTCAGACTCTTGTTTCACACATTCATCTCAAAAATGACTCAGAGACGTTTTACTACTCTGAACCAACTATAAAGGTTATATAATCTGGATGGGCAGAAAAGGAGAGTGTGAAGGTTGATGGGGTCAAACAACAAGGATTTGCAAAGGCAAGGGAAGAACAACAAGCTGCTGACTCCAAGCCGGTCCTTGAAGGAGACGAGATCGAGGTTATACATAATAAGGCGATGCCTGGTGATGCTGCTCTGTTGGAGAGAGCCTCGTGAGTAAGAATTTTGTTTGTCATCATATCCTAACACAACATTGGTATGTATGCTACTACGTACTACAGAAGAAGAAGTGTAAATTGAAACAAGCTAGTAATTCTCTGCTCCACAGATGTTACAAGCTAGTATGGAAGGCGCGCGAACGTATCAACGCAGATGTTACAAAAACCGTCAGCATTATATAAGAAAGCCGTGGAGGACAACAAAAGTATAGCGTGTGATATATAAACACTTACCGTGAAGATGTACAATTGATGGTGGGCATTTCCATGCGTAGTTATCATGTTTTTATTAAACTTTTTTTTCCACTATATATATGAAAGGAATCAAAGAGTAGTGACTCTTTATGCTCTCTCTAAGTTAGTCAGTCTAGATATAATCAATCAAGGAACAATATTCAACAACTATGTTTATGTGTATATGAATGTAAGAAGTAGTGACTCTAATTAGCCTAATTACTAATAATCTGTGACCAAAATAAAACTGTGTTTTTTTTTTTTTTTTTTTTTGTAATTGTCAAAACCTTCTAAGTCGTTCAGAAGGTTTTGACTTTTGTCTTCAAAGTCCACTACTCATCAAGTTGCTAAATCGAAACAGTTCCATTGAGAGCTTTTCTCAAGAAAAGACTCAAAACTTTATTCGTTTCTCGTGATAGATTTGTTACGTTTGTTCCTAAAATATCAAAAAAAAAATTGCGAGGGTTGCTGTTGTGTTAGCTTCTAAATCACCAAAGAGGCTTTTGGAAGAGAAGCTCATCTCTTTCTTGGAGTCATGTGAAACCCAGAAACAGCTTCTTCAGGTTCAATCACAAACTGTAACTCATGGTTTACAACATAACGATTACGTCGGTCCCAGAATCGTCGCCGCTTGTTGTAGAATCACGAGGATTGATTACGCACGCCAAGTGTTCGACGGAATCTCTCAACCAAATAACACTTTTTTTTTTTTTTTGTTTTCCTGCTCCGTCTGTCTTCTCCGGTGGCCGGTGGGTCGATTTTGGATGCGGAGATTGATTGCGACTGCGACTGCGACTGCGACTGCGATTGCCTCATCGACGGCGAAGAAGATAGCTTTCCCCAGAGGAATAGGAGGAGGAGGATCTGCTGCTGCTGCTCGAGCTTTTTCTTGTTACCGAGAGAAACTGAGAGCAGGGCTTAATCATCACTCCTTGAGGTTTGAAGATGCGCTTGATTTGTTCTTCGAGATGGTTCAGTCTCAACCCCTACCTTCCGTTGTTGATTTCACTAGACTGCTCACTGCTGTTTCCGATATGAGAAGATACGGCACCGTCATCTATCTCTCCCAGCAGATGGAGCTTTTTGGTATTTCTCACGATCTCTACAGCTTCACCGTTCTGTTGCATTGTCTCTGCCGATGCTCTCGGCTCTCTCTTGCTCTATCCCTTCTTGGGAAAATGATGAAACTTGGGTTTGAGCCCACCATTGTCACACTTGGCTCTCTCCTCCACGGTTTCTGTCTCCGCAATCGATTCCACGATGCCCTTTCCCTCCTTGATTCCATGGCTAAATCGGGATACGAACCCAATGCTGTTATCTACAACACTCTCATTGATGGTCTCTGCAAGAACGGTCATCTCAATAACGCCTTGGAGGTTTTCAACATGATGGAAGGAGTCCCAGGGGATCTTGTTACCTACAACACTCTCTTAACCGGCCTTTGTTCTTCTGGTCGATGGGACGAAGCCTCTCGCCTGCTGAGAGATATGATGAACAAGAGAATAAACCCTGATGTTGTCACTTTCACTTCATTGATCGATGCAATTGCTAAAGCAGGCAACCTTCCTGAGGCTCAAGAGCTGTACAAGGAGATGATACAAGCCTCTGTCGATCCTAATGCTGTCACTTACAATTCACTCATCAATGGGCTCTGCCTGCAGGGTCACCTGTACCACGCCAAGAAAACATTCCATCTGATGCTAAGCAAGGGTTGCTTCCCAAACTTGGTGACCTATAACACTCTCATCAATGGTTTCTGCAAGTATAGGAGCGTAGATTACGCGATGAAACTCTTCCAAAGGATGTCTCTCGAAGGATTGGTTGGGGACACATTCACTTACAACACTCTTATCCAAGGGTATTGTCAGGTTGGTGAACTACGAGCTGCCCTAAACGTATTCAGCTTGATGGTGTCTTGTCGAGTGACTCCTGATATTATAACTCACTGCATTCTGTTACATGGTTTTTGTGTTAATGGGGAGATTGAAAACGCACTGGCCAAATTCGATGATATGAGAAGAGGTGAAAACTGTATTGGTGTTGTTGCGTATAACATTATGATTTACGGGTTGTGCAAGGCGGATAGAGTGGAAAAAGCTTGGGAATTATTTTGTGAGCTGCCTTTCCAAGGAGTGAAGCCTGATGCTAGAACATACACTACAATGATATTGGGACTGTGTAAAAATGGGCCAAGGCGTGAAGCGGATGAGCTGTTTAGAAAAATGAAAGAGGATGGGATCATATGCCAGTTGAATGGCCCTTTAGGAGGAGAGGAGAGAGCATGACACAAGTAATCAGGACTTAAGGATTCTCGGCTAATTTTGTTGTTGCAGTCATCGTCATATATTGAAGGATTGTGGATTTGATTTGGTCAGGACAAGTTTGAAGAAGCACTCAAGCACAAAAACTGTTGCAGAGATAATTTTTGGAAATGTAAATTGTATGATGAAGCAGGTGTTAGCATGTAGAAACCTGAACTGATTTAGCATTCTGTATATAAGACTTTGTATGTACATGAGGATGACCAAACTCTTTCGAGTTATTGAAAGTTGAAACCATATCAATACAAATTGTAAAATTTTGTTTTGTAAGCAACAAAATCCATTGTTTGATAGACAATTTTAAAATCCATTGAATCAGGTGAAGTTTTGATTCGAAACGCTGCCGTTTTTAGGTAAGGAGACCTTATTGTTGTTATCGAGTGACATCATCACTCTGACCGCCGGATCAGGTCGTCGTCGTCGTTGATAGGTTTCGGCGCACTGTTTGAGGGAGAGAGAGAGATTGGGAACGAAGCCAATCCAATTAATTTTGGATGCCGAGATTAATTCCGATAGCGTCGTCGTCAACGGTGAAGGGGTTGCTTCGTCGGCATTATCTTCTTCGTCGGGAGAGAGGTAACAACAATCCCGAGAAGACGACTTGTCCCTCGATTAGTTCTCGACCTTTCTCCGGCGGTGCGAGTCGTCATCATCATCATCACTACCGAGAGAGACTGACAAGTGAGCTTCTTAACTCTATAAAGTTCGACGATGCGCTCGGTTTGTTCTGTGAGATGCTTCAGTCTCGTCCCCTTCCCAACATTGTTGATTTCAGTAGAGTTTTGACTGCCATAGCTAAGATGCGCAAGTTCGATATCGTCATCTACCTCTCTCAGAAGATGGAACTCTTTGGAGTTTCACACGATCTCTATAGCTTCACCATTTTGATTCATTGTCTCTGTAGATGCTCTCGCCTCTCTCTTGCTCTTGCTCTCCTCGGAAAGATGATGAAGCTTGGCTTTCACCCCAGCATTGTCACCCTTGGCTCTCTCCTCCATGGCTTCTGCCTCCGCAACAGATTCCACGAGGCTGTTTCTCTCGTTGACTCCATGGCCGGATTGGGATTCCAACCTAGTGTTGTCATCTACAACACTGTCATCAATGGTCTTTGCAGAAACAGAGATTTGAATAACGCCTTCGAGATATTCCACGGGATGGAGAAGAAAGGGATCCCACCTGATGCTGTCACTTACAACACTCTGATAAGTGGCCTTTGTAACTCTGGTAGATGGAGTGACGCTGCTAAGCTTCTCAGAGATATGCTGAAGAGGGATATAGATCCTAATGTTATCTTTTTCAGTGCGCTCATCGATGCGTTTGTGAAAGAGGGTGACCTTTTGGAGGCTAAAAACTTGTACAAGGAGATGATCAGGAGATCTGTAGATCCTAATATCTGCACTTACAATACACTCATCAATGGGTTTTGCATTCACGGTCGTCTAGGTGACGCCAAGCATATGTTTGATCTTATGGTAAGCAAGGGCTGTTCCCCGGATGCGGTGACCTATAATACTCTCATTAATGGGTTTTGTAGGTCTAAGAGGGTAGAAGATGGGATGAAACTCTTTTGTGAGATGACTCATCGAGGATTGGTTGGCGATGCATTCACTTACAACACTCTTATCCACGGTTATTGTCAAGCGGGCAAACTTCACGTTGCACAAAAGGTTTTCAATCGGATGGTTGATTGTGGCGTGCCTCCTGATATTGTCACCTACAACATTTTGTTAGATTGTCTATGTAATAACGGGAAGATAGAGAAAGCATTGGTGATGGTAGAGGATCTACAGAAGAGTGAAATGGATGTTGATATTATTACGTATAATATCATCATTCAAGGGATGTGCAGAACTGGTAAGGTGAAAGAGGCTTGGTATTTATTTCGTAGCCTCACACTCAAAGGAGTGAAGCCTGATGCTATAGCATACATTACAATGATATCAGCGTTGTGTAGGAAAGGCCTACGGCGTGAAGCAGACAAGCTCTGTACAAGAATGAAAGAAGATGGGTTTATGCCAAGTGAACACATAAATAATGAGGCACTTGGAGATCACTACACAAGAGTATCAGCTGAACTCATCAAAGCAGTTCATGAGTAATGCGGTCTGCGCAGATGCTTATGACAGTAAAAGCAAGGTCATCGATATATTATTTTGATGGGAGACTGGACAAACTCCAAAGCCATTTTGTTTATTTGCTTTGAAAAGTTTAAAGAAGTTGTAGTGTACGTGTTGTATCTTTCATAAGCACATTGGTAGCATATACCAACATATACTGATTTGCCATTCTGTAATTTCTATGCTTGTGTTGGATAAACCCAAGTAACAAAATAAGAATTTTGACCTCCTATCTTGTTATATAATCTCTTATTTATATGCAATCAAGTTTCACTGTTAGATACTTAGATCCCCTATAAGAAGCACAAGTCTTACATAATGTTGCCATCAAGTGTAAACCCTTTTTTTATGTTAGTCCATACTTTTTGCATACAAATTTGGCCAACTTCTTTTTTTTCTTTTTTTTTTCAATAGATCCAACAAGGAGAAAAATACAGTAAGACAACTGGAAGCCTCCATAGTTTGAAACTGAGATCCCCATTTTAGATTACATGCATTGTAGGAGAAAAATACAGTAAGACAACATACATTGTAGATTACATACTGGTGAACTCGAATCAACCCAGCTCATTGGAGCATTGCTCGATGCCAAATCATCAGAAGGCGTCAGTCGGATTCCACCTTTTCTTCCCTTTCCAGCTTATTCTTCTCCATGATCACTCTATAACTTATCTCTTCCCTGCCAATAGGTTCTCTTGATTATAAGCAATGGGTCTCAGGACTCGGAACAAAAGAGTTTCAGAAAAAAAAAATCTAAATGTAACAACACCTAGTAGCAACCGGGACTGTGTCAAATAAATGCTATTATACTACCAGAATCCGAACTATCTTTCATTCTTTAACCATACAAATATTCACTTTGTGATTAGTGAGAGATAAATTGATTCCCAGCTCTTTCACACAGCTGATACAAAATATTTACAGAATAAATAACGTACTATTAAGTAGTAACAATCCCCTTAGCAATATCTTAAAAAAAGAAATAGCTGACCTGATCTGCCCAAGCCGAATCTTCTTCCTTCTGTATCATGCACAACTCATCTCTGCACCCTGCAACGTACTCGCGGTTCTACTGGAAGTGACAAAACCTCGTTAGTAGCAAACTCCATGGGTGCCGTAACCTCCAAGAGGGTATACACAAAGAACAGAGCTCTCCAGATTGACATGATATGATATCTCTGAACCTGGGAGCAAATTTGGGGTGGAGAAGAGCTAATCATTTGTTGCTGGGTCAAGTAGTTTCTCAGGTAGTCTCAATACTTGGACTTGTTTCCGCCTGCCCACCACACTTCTTGGGTTTCTTCACTGGAGGGAGGGCGAGAGGACCCAGTCTTAACCGAGCAACACCTGCTTCTTCCTTTAATTCTGCATCTCTACTCTTCACTGGTGTCCTCTTTTTGCGTGATATACTAGGACCATATTGTGCAATGGTGACTTCATTTACTAGCTCTGTCTTCTCTATGTCCTTAACATTACTGCTTAAGCGACTATTACTTGGATCCAGACTCAACCAAGGACTGTTTGGAGAATCCTTGCCTAGTTCTTTGCCAGAATCGACATCTGTTGACGCTATTTCTCCCGCAGAGCTTCTGTTATCCTGTGAATGGAAAAGTTAATCACCACGACCATCCACAAGCCACACAACTACACAACAAAACGACATCTATATATATTTACTGGAAATTAGGATCCATATATGCTTGAATCCTAAAGTCACAATGGTGAATGTTGAGAAAAAAAATTTAACTAAAAAATAGTGCTGCTCTCTGAGGCATATTGTACATAACTGACAAAAGAACCACCACTACCTTATCTTGCATTTCAATGATTTCTTCGCATTCTGAGCCTTCTTCTCCTTCAGAATCAGCCATCTCTTCACACTCAAACTCAACATGTTCTTCTTCCATCATCTCTTCGTCAGAGTCACTTAATTCCTCCTGCTCCATCACTATACCTAGATTAGACTGATCACCCATTTCGTCAATGCATCTACTAATATTATCACTTGGTGCAGTTGATCCAGGCACTTCAGAGCCGTCATTACGTTGAGTCATGCAGGTGTCTGGAGCTTCTGAAATATTTGCTGCTGAGACACTACCACGATTGTTTACCTTAGAAGAGCTCGGACTTAGATAGATATCTAAGTTCACATTTTTACCATGTCTGCTAGATTTCAAGCTCACATCATTACGACCAGCACCAGGGATTGAAGTGTGCTCAACAGCACCAGAAGTATCTTGAAGTTGACATAATTTGCCTTTATTGCCATTGTCTGGGACTAAGTTCCCACGTCTACTAGTAAGATAACTAGTTTCACACTGGCTTCTTTGAAGAAGAGGATGAAAACAGCTGTCAACCTGTGCTGTCTCATGTTCGTTTGATGATGATTTTTTGTGGAATTCATCAGTTGAGTGATTGATTTGCTTTGGACTGTTGAAAAGACTTAGCAGCTGAGGTCGATTGTCAGAAAAGAAACTAAAAGTAGAACCCCCTGGGTCTCTGTTTGGAGGGTAACATGTAATCTGTCCTTGCTCAGGGGTCCGGAACAATAAAGGATGCATTTGAAGATCTGAGTCATTGCTCTGCACGCCCATCCCAGAGGAGCTCTCTGCAGCAGGCACATCTTCCTGCAAATCTACCACCTTCTCGCTAGGGGGACCATTGTTATCCCTGTCAGCTGAAAAGCAAGGAGGTTCAATACCCAAATTTTCCCTCCCCGAAACATCTGATATGCCATCCTTAATGATACAAGTTTTGGGGGATGTTTCAGACTGATTCTTCGCAAAAACTGACTGCGAGATAACACGGACCGAAGATGGAAGGTTAACGGGAGGTAAATCAGGGGCTAGCCTCACAACACTTCTGTTGCATAGTTTTCGACTACGATATGGCCGCATACTTGTCAATGCTCCTGAGGCGCCGGGTACTGTACCAGATGTGTGGTGGTACAGAGGAACGAAAGAAGATGCAAGCCTCTGCGTACATGTCAGAATTTGGGCGCGACAAAGATCAGGTTTTGTAGATCCTTCAACGGTACATGTTTGTATTGACTCATGTCGATCACCGGGAACATCCTTTGCCTTGTCAAAGGAGTGGATAGGTGCAGAATAAAAGAGAGTTGGCATGCCAGGCCTCCAGTCTGCTAAAAATCCTTCATGTAGGTATGCCTCACCTGAACTCTCAACCAATTCATCTCTAACATGATATTCATTGGCTTTAGAAGCACCATGACGATCCTGCAACAATGCGATAAAAGATGAGCAAAGCTAAATTAACATTTTTTAGCAGAAACCCAAAATTTAACATATTCAGTATGGATGAGTTGTATCATTTAAGAGGTAACCACATAATGAAAGACAGACCTCTTTTGAAGATGGCTGCTGCTCTCTGGACTTTCTGTTTGTATCATATAACCTCCGCTTCTCCTTCTTTACATCATCTAGCTTATATGACTTCTGAATTCCAAGGGCAGTGCGCAATTGTCGTGGCAGTGAGGATGGGTCTCGATGAGGCACCACGAATTTCCACACAGACATCCAATCATATTTGAAGTACTTAAGCCCCTGAGGATTCAAATTTGTACTGAGCACCAAAGAAAAATTTCCGATCAAAGATTGCAAAAAGAATGGGCTTTTCGAATTACCTCTTGTATACATACTATCTCTTGTGGAGTCAGGGGAGAGCTTTTCATCCTCAGAACAGCCTGTGGGTGGCAAAATTTACACATACACACCAGTTAGGGGAAAATCCTGCATAACCTTAAAATTATGGTTTGAACATCCTTTTGGGGACAGAACTAAAATACATCAGTCGGTGTCCGTCTTAAACATGTAATGCTCATTTGCANAAAAGATGAGCAAAGCTAAATTTACATTTTTTAGCAGAAACCCAAAATTTAACATATTCAGTATGGATGAGTTGTATCATTTAAGAGGTAACCACATAATGAAAGACAGACCTCTTTTGAAGATGGCTGCTGCTCTCTGGACTTTCTGTTTGTATCATATAACCTCCGCTTCTCCTTCTTTACATCATCTAGCTTATATGACTTCTGAATTCCAAGGGCAGTGCGCAATTGTCGTGGCAGTGAGGATGGGTCTCGATGAGGCACCACGAATTTCCACACAGACATCCAATCATATTTGAAGTACTTAAGCCCCTGAGGATTCAAATTTGTACTGAGCACCAAAGAAAAATTTCCGATCAAAGATTGCAAAAAGAATG
>NC_025691.1:33551648-33569649 GCF_000633955.1 Camelina sativa | reverse complement strand
GGGAAAATCCTGCATAACCTTAAAATTATGGTTTGAACATCCTTTTGGGGACAGAACTAAAATACATCAGTCGGTGTCCGTCTTAAACATGTAATGCTCATTTGCATAACGTCAAAATTTACACATACACACCAGTTAGGGAAAATCCTGCATAACCTTAAAATTATGGTTTGAACATCCTTTTGGGGACAGAATTAAAATACATCAGTCGGTGTCCGTCTTAAACATGTAATGCTCATTTGCATAACGTGTGTTCGGTTAAAAGGATACAAGATGGCCTTCCAACATGATCATATATGACAATGAGTTTTGTAGTCAGATTTCTTTTATGTGCATGATATATATGTAATGGTTTCACAGTGCTTATTTGTTAACAAACAAGTTCAGGCCACTGAATTTACGGAGCCGATAGGCAGACAGATAAGTATAGAAATAAAAAGGTGATAAACTAAATCAAGCATATAACCGACCTTAATTGGATTTTCTGGGGCTTTAGATGATCTCCGGTTTTTTTGCCTGACATAAATCTGAAACAAATACAAGTCGAACGTATTAGAAGAGACAAAGTCTTTTATTTCTTCGTCATCAGCCTGGCTGATAAACACATGGACATGAAAGCAGAAGAATGAAAGACCTAGATCATTTGGAACAGGAATTGCGTTGACTTGAAGTCTTAATATCTTCATATTTTTATCTTATTACTTTAAGGTTGTGGTCAGAGTAGCACTTATGAGAACTAAGATAATGAGAGCAATCTAATGAAAATACCAACTGATTACTTCATAACCCAAACACCATTCCTAGTTCTGATTACCTGATGCTCGCCTTTACATGGAAGAAAGCGCTGCTTTATTGTCTTCCAGTCTGAGTTATATTCCATAATTCCAAGAGCCAGTAATCTGCGTTCAAACAGCACACGGAATAAATTGTTGACTACATTAGTAGACTGGACAAAGAAAAAAAGGAAAGGAACTTACTCATCCTCAGCATCAGTGAATAGGACCCGATTGGCGACAGCTACATGAGGTGGCTTGTGGGGATACAGCGATACTCTAAAAAACGGCAAAAATCTTTTAGCTAACTTGGCGATATCCTTGTGGACCAAGGCAACAGATTGCTTCTGGGCTGACTCAACAAGTGTAGCAGCTAACGTCTTCTTAGATTGCTGCCGACCTGATGGTGACTTACTTGAACTAGGGGATGAAAGAGGATAATTTACGATCTCACCGCCAACTTCTTGGTGAGGAAGTGTAAATAACGGCACTCTTTGAGATGACGCATCAAAACCGGATTCCACTTGACACCGTCGATAATCTTGAACAGCTACAATGGTTCAATAATCAAAAGAATTATACTGCGTAAACAGATAAGAAAAGATAGAGATATAGCACCCTAATTTTTAACCAATAACGTACCATCAGAAACATCAACTAGATATCTTCCAGCTAGATCCAGAACGGATGATGCGGAAGCAGTGCCGAGAGGATGACTTGGGCGTGAAATATATCCTTGGTGTTGTTTGAGCATCTCAGATAGAAGTCTTTGGACTTGCGTTCCAATGTGCTGGCGTGAATGATCAAGTGCACAAAGAGAGTACACTTGGATAAGAAGTTGAAGGTGATCATGAATCAAACAATGCAGTTCTCCCATTTGGGCTTGACTGAAGCCATTTGTTGTCCTGTTTTCTGATGATGAAGCAACTGCTTCAGTAGCAGAAAACATTCTACCAGGTGATGCAATGGGTAAGATAGGTACAAGAGGGCGTAATAATCTGCCAGACTGTTCGGGAGAACTGTTCTTGTGGTGAGAGGAGATGTTGTTAAGCTGTCTCTTCTGCCTAGTCACGGGGCGTCGCTTAGTGCTTTTCTTGTTGTCACCTGCGGTGACCTTTTCCGGTAAAATATCCTCGTCATCAGTCTCCAGAGCTTCCTCAAGTTCAATCTCAAAGTCTAAATCGTTATCCTCATCATCATCATCATCATCGTCATCGTCATCATCATTAGTTCCACCCTGTGCAAAGGGAGCCTCAGTATCACCACTATGTAAAACAGCAGCGAGAAACTTGCGGTACTCTTCCTCATCATCGACATTGGGAATGTCATCCTCGTCATCGGTCTCCTGGAGAAAAGCCTCAAGATCATCAAGGGTGAAACTGGCAAGGGAATACCGAGCTCTAGTACGCTTGCAGATGGCATCCTCCTCCTCCTCCTCAGTTGATGTAAAACGTTGTGTTTCCCGAGTTTGGATCATGTCACACAATTGATCTCCTCCGTTTTCATTCGCATCTACTGTCCTCTCACCAGGCTCTTCTCTAACAAAGCCACCGGGGTCAAGAGAGTCCTCAGGGATTGGTTCTTCTTGGCAAGAGACATCATTACTTGGCATGGGGACAGGAATGCTATTGACAATTTCACCATCAAGAGTCTCAATTTCAGAGCTCAAACTGGAAGAAGCTTCAAGGGAAGGAGTATCCTTAAGAAAAGGATTGAAATCAACATCTTCTTCCTCTTCTTCTTCTTCTTCTTCTTCCTCTTCATCATCTTCTTCTTCGTCATCATTATGATCCCGGAGGTCTCTATTGAGGGAAGACGGCTCAGAAATTAGGGTTTCTGATGATTTCATGACTCAAAATCGATTAGGGTTCCGCTATCTAGACATGACGACAGTTGCAATTCTCAGACCACAACCAATCAATCTACTACTTAAAAAAGATCAATCCCCCTTTTAAGTCCTAAACACAACACAACCTTTTTAACACAGAGGAAGGATTTAGAGCGAAACCGCAGGAGAAGAAAACGTGACTGGGAAGAATTAAACTAATGGCTGCCTGAGAGATTAGATTCAATCTCTCTCTCTTCTCTCTTCTCTTTTTTTTTTGTTTGGGGACCTCAGAAAGAACAAACCAGTCGGGTTGAGCGAGCCGGGTCGGATTCGTCGTAACTCCTTCTTTCTTTCTTATTACCTTTTTTTTTTTCTCTCTCTCTCTCTCGTTAATTTTTTCTTTAATACGAACTACAGTACTACTACAAAAACGGGCTTCAGTAAATTGATAGCAATTACTTTACCTTAATCCAAATTAGAGTGACTTAAACATGTGGGCTCACGATGAGAGAAAAAAACGAAAAGTTGTGTTTGGGCCTAAATAAAAGATCGTATAAAATTCCTAGGTTACAGTACGTTAGTAAAATTGGTTGCCATAAATTTCTTTAATTTGGCCCCAAAAGTATACGCTAACGGATGAGTCAAACAGTAAAGTGGACATTGGATGATTCAACTCCGTCCGTACGCTTCTTTTACTTTTCAGTTTCAAGTAAACCTTTAAACACAATAAAGCAATCTATAATGGTTTTTAACAAACAAGTAAAATACGGTCTCGCCAAATCTCAGGTAAAAAAAGGACAACTGGGTAACTGCTGACTGCTGTGTCCTATTGAGGGAAGTAAATAAAAACGAAACATGGATATGGGAAATATAATAAAATGCACCGCAGCTTAAGATGAAGACTGGAGAAGTTTCTTGTAGTCATGGAAGGTTCCATGGAATGGTGTAATCCTGCCGTCTGACACAACCCATAGCTCATCCACACTTCCCGATATTAGATGCTCGTCGTGACTCACCTGCACAAACACACAAACAAACAAGATTGATTGCTTCTTGTATTATGAATCTCAATAAACACCAACCCACGGTACACAGATTCATCTTTATTCTTGAAAAGCCAATTTCTCTAGTGGACAAGGATTGAGAGAGTACCATGCAAATACCGCCTTGGAATAAGACTAGTCCTTGGATCAAAGCTTCCACAGCATCCAGATCCTGAGAGATTATTATATTTTCAACTGTTAGCAAACCGAAATCATTCCTTATTAAGAAGATGCATGACTATATATATTTATAGATGTAGCTTACAAGATGATTGGACGGCTCATCAAGCAATAACAAGTGTGGTTTCTTGAATGTTATCTTCGCAAATGCCACTCTGCTTTTCTGACCACCTAATTTTCCATTGACACCCAAAAACATTAGTGACATAACAAATTACTATTGCCACAACACATAACTGAAGTAGTTCTAATTTCATTCTAGGGCTTGCATCCAGAATATCGCGGTTATAGAACTCCAAACACCCGAAAAAGTACCTGACAAAGTGTACATGGGCTGCAGTGCAAGATTTCCAGTAACCCCAAGAGAACCCAAATGACTTCTGAGCTTTTGTTCCGGTACTCCCTGCGACATCATATCAAAAATACAAGTTAAAACATCTTGAGAAGCCGAGGGCATGTAGATTTTTGCTAACTGAAATTGTCCTTGTAACTTGTAAGACGTAGAAAATACTGTAAACACTAATATATGAAACTTTTTTACCTCGATTATGATCTCATGTTAACTGACACATACAAATAAGAGGGATATTACAGGAGTGGGAACTTACAGGGTAGCAGCGCATCATATATAGAAGAGGATTCGAAGAAAGGTCTAGTCCATCCACATGGTGCTGACTAAAGACTGCAACTCGAACCTGCAAAAGGATATATCAATACACCATATCAGAGCCACCAAACTATACATTAACGCTTAACAGAGCAGGAAATCAAGCACTCAGAAACCTAAGATTTAATAATACTGTTGTGAAAAGAAATTTTCAAATATCAATGCTTTCTAAGAATCCAACTCCTTAAACCTAGATGGGGTCTTAATTATTTAAGGTTTTATATAAGCTCATCTCATATGTTCCAGAGAGACAGTGTTCAATTTGTTGTTCAGGGAAAAGAGTAGTCTTCTGCCATACCTTAGCAGAACGGAAAACTGTTCCAGAGCTTGGTTGCAGATCCCCAGAAATAAGTTTGAGAATAGTTGATTTACCAATACCATTGGGTCCCACCACTGCAAACCGACGAGAAAACCTTATATATAATTTACAATGCTGGGAAGAACCTCAAAAATTTAAGAGTTCTAAACGTTCTTTGATGCTGTGCGTATTGGTATCCACATATGATAGATGACAGTTTATAAACATGTATCATCTGCGAGATCTCATAATCAAGGGAAAGGGGGAGAGCCTTCTTACTTGCCATACGGCTGTCTAGATCTATTCCGAAATTTAGGTTCCTAAACAACAACGGGCCACCAGGGTAGCCAAATGATGCATCACTGTAGAAAGAAAGAGCAAGGACATTTAGCATGTTGATGTCTGGGTCCTCCCCATACTAAAATTAAAGAAGTTTCTGTCAGATTCACACTGCTGGTTTCTGGAAGATAACAAACCTAAAACTGATGATGGGAGGTCCAGGCTTATCGTCAGGAGTTGGGAATTCAAATTTATAGCTGCAAGAGAAAGACAAGAGGTTAATGTATAAAAGGCAGGTTGAATACTACTGCAACAATTTTATCCAATATCATAGTACAGCATCATTCCTAATATCAATTGAAAGTGATTTAGTATATATATATAAGAGGGGCTTCCTTACTCAGGATCATTAATAACTTGATCCACATGAGCCAGCCGGTCCAATGCCTGAATCATGGACACAATAATATTAGAGTACCGCTGATGGCCAAAATTTAATCACATAAATAGTTGTAACTGTTGACACCTTGATTCTTGACTGAACAAGAGACGCCCTCTTTGCATTGTAACGAAATTTATCAATGAACGCCTGTAGCAATAAACAATATATCAAGCATCAAACTGAACTCCCCATGTTGGAATACTGTTAAACAAACTAGAGACGAGTTGAAAACAGAAATTCATAAGTTCATTTTTCAGAAAAAGAAAAGAAACCTGCATATGTGACCGTGATCGTTCACTTGATTCAAAAGCTTTTTGCTGATTTTTCACTTGTTCTTCCCGTGTTCTTTCGAAAATATCATAATTTCCCTTATAGGTACTTAGTTTTTGGTTTTGCAAATGGATGATGTCCGTGACCACCTGTAGACAAAAACAAGTATTACACATGTCCAGAGATATTGGAGAAATAATAACAGTATGGAGATCAATAGAGAAAAAGTACCGTGTTCAAGAATTCCCTAGCATGGGAAACGACTATAAATGTTTTTGGCCACTTCGTTAGATATGTTTCTAACCATAAGACAGCATGGAGATCAAGATGGTTCTACCAAAAGAGAGGAAAATTATGTCAGAAACCTTAAAATATAAAGGATAGATTGATCTAAAAGGGAAAACAATTAAAAGAAAACACACCGTAGGTTCATCAAGCAACAACAAATCAGGCTCTATAAATAGAGCACGAGCAAGTGCAATTCGCATTCTCCATCCTCCTGAAAAAGTATTCGTAGCTTTCTTCTGCATTTCTGGAGTGAAACTTAGACCCTGAAAATGACGTAGAGAGCAACATCTGCAAGTTAGCTAACAGTACTCAAAGTTGAAGGCAACAAAAGCACATGCAAAGATGTCAACAGAAGATGGCACCCAAATCTAGCAATTTATATGCATTATGTGGTGATGGGTCACGACTTGCATCCAGATATGCATACCCTCTTGTTTCTATCTATGCTACCAAACGAAAAACCTCTAAAGGGCTGCAGAAAATTTATAGTGGTAAAGAGCAACTTACAGCAAGGATACTAGCTGCCCGAGCCTCAGCAGTATAAGCATCAATTGCATCAAGTCTTTTGTATATTTCTTCAAGCCTTTGAGACATAAGATCTCCTTCAATTGTGTCTTTAGGCATTCCATCCTTAGCTGTGGGTTCTTCCATTTCTCTCTTCAGGTAACCCAACAAGAGTTCACATTACCAACAAAGAGAGATGATACGAAAAGACAAAACACCTGAATGAGTAAATGGTAATACTAATTAGAAAACAAGCTTGATCTAACCTGCTTTGCGAGTATTTGAATCTCTTCTTCCAACAGCTTGGTTCTTTCAACATCAGTGTTAAGAACGCATTGTAAAGCTGTCGTCTTGTCACCAACCACTTCTTGTTCGACATGCAATATCTGGCAATTAGTAGGAATACCCTCTATAGCGTGCATAGCCATATACCTCAAAAAAGTTGTTTTTCCGGTACCATTACGTCCTACAAGGCCTGTAGAGTAACCCACAGAGAAAAAGTTCCCATTTGTAAGCTAGATTTCTCTTCCCGTCAATTCCTTGGATTAAAAAGACAGCTAAAATAAATAAGAAAAACCCACCGTAATGGCGTCCAAAAGAGAGGGTGATAGATCCATCGACAATGAGATCACGGCCTCCAACAGAAACATTAAAGTTATCCATATGAATATCTCTGATAGCGGAGCCACCACCAGTGTCATGATTGACACTGACAGTAGGCATCCCTGCTTTAGCGGCTTCCATTTCAGCAACATGCTGTTGATATTGTAGCTGCGAAAACAAAGAAACAAGTAAATCTCACAAATAAAAACAAAATAGAACAAAATGTCAACTAGAAAAAGGGAATGTGTCATTATAATTCAATACCTCTCTTTGGCGATCATCCTTTTTCTTTCTCCTCTCAATCTTAGCTAAGTCACGTTCCGTGAGCAAAGGCCCATCCACAGGCTCTGGCTTCTTCTTCTTAACCGGTACATCATCCATTCCATCGTTCATCCGCACAGGCATAGCAAGACTCCTTACAGTTGGTGTAGGCTTCACCAATCCATGCTTTCCAAACTTATCCGACAATTTGCTACAAACCTACACACACCACATCCAGTTACAAAACTAAGCATTTCTTTCTTCATATGACTATCTTAAAAAGCGAAACCTATTCTTGAAACCATTTCACCACAGATTTAATTAAATTCCCACTCACAGAGAGACCCTAAAGAAAAGAAACGAATCTAGGATACAATCAATAATTGAACTGAAGCAGCAAGGTCCGATGAGTTGCTTACCAAACGGCACTCGTCGAAATCGGAGACGCATTCAGCAGCGACGAGGAGCTCACCGACGGCATCAAAGGCACCTTCACCTTCCTCACCGAAGTCGAAATCCTCGTCGGCGAGGACATTGATGATGTAGTCCATGATCGGCTCGTCCACATCCTGAGCTCTGCGTCCGAGCACTTCATAGACCACCGAGCTCGCAACTTCTGTCATGGCGAAACACAGAAGCGAGAGAGAGAGAGAGGAACCTTTCTTTACCTTTTTGGTTGGTTTTTTAGGGCTATTTGGAACCTTCTGGCCAAAACAGAGACAACGGAGACTAAACCAAACAAACATAATGATCCCTTAAATTTAATCCTCCTCCGGTTCACACCTTAATCATGTTTAGCTCAGGGCCATTGTGCTGAAATCAGAAATCAATCATGTTTGGTACCCGAGTGTTTGAGAGTAGCCATTTGGATTACCATGATGTAGCCTTTGTCTTCAAGCTCCTATGGATCTGATTTATGTTTCTTCAATTTATCTATGTTTCTTGTAGGCTTGTGTTTGCTTATCCTATTTTATCCGACCATTAGGTTGATGACCTTCTCTTCTTTATCTCTATTTGGGATTGAATGAATGGTAACAATTATGTTTGCACAAAAAAAAGTCTAAGACCAACCAATCAAAGTTGAAAAATTAGAAGAAAATTAATTTGACATTATTCATGAAATAATAGAAAATTATAAGCACGATCATATATTAATCTCAAATAATTCAAAGATAAAAATATAAATTAAATAAAACAATCTAAAACTACTACAGTAAATTTTAAAATATAGTATTAAAAAAGAAGATGCATATATTAATCTTCCATTTTGTTTGGGTCAACATATTAATCTTACCTATTCCAAACTGAAAAAGTGGAAAATAGGAGTATATTTTGGTTTTAAAAAGTAAGAAAAATTTGTCTTCCCATTAAAAAAGTTTGACCAATAGAACAAAGTTGAAAGCAATATTTTTAAATAAATTATTTTATTAGATGAATAATATGAGACGATCTATGTTTATATAGAAGTGAGTATTTACATTTTTTAGAGTTAATAATATTCTGTATATTTTCTTAATCTCTTTTCTATTTTATGAGAAAATTTATTCTAATGAGCTCATTGTTTTTTACTTTTTTTAAAAAATTCTTGCTTCCCACTCTCTCTTGTAAGGCGTACTATCATTCGACGATAAGAACTCTTTCTGTTTAGTTGATTTAGTGTTATATAATCTCTGTTGTTATCTTGCATTTGTGTATTCATCTTTTTTTTTATGTTACCTGTCCTGCAAATTAATAGAAATAATAGTAACACCGTGAGAAATTTGTTAATCCCAAAAACCTTAGTTATTATGCATAAGAAACTTTGTTAACGCTTCAAAGTCAAAGATTGCGTAGTATGCATTACAAAATTGAGAAACAAAAAAAAATTCAAAGAAAAGACGACGAAAACATGTGGTAATATCTAAGAATCTTTTTATACAGGTTCTTCGATTAGACAACAAACAAATTGTCTTCGAGACTTCGAGACTTGTTCAAGAACAATGATGTGTCAAACAAAAGGTTAATAAAAAAGAAATAAGAGAAAATTTAACCAAGAAAAATAAAACTAGTCGAAATTATTTTGTTTGGTGAAAAATATGTCATCATCTCTTTGCTTATATAGAGGGGTGTATTTACAATTATTTTTCTTTTAGGATTAACAAAAAAAAAATTTAACAAATTTTTTTTTAATATAATAAGATTACAATTATATTATGCATCGATTTACCAAGCTTGAAAACTGTGATTTCTGATCATTAAAATTGTCATGTGTCATGATCTAATGAGTTATTAAATTTTATATGTGATTTCTGATCGTTAAAATTGATACGTGTCACGATATGATGAGTTACTAACATGGATATATAATCGTTAAAACTGACACATATCACGATCTGGTGAGTTTTTAACTTTGATATTTGATCGTTAAAACTAACACGTTTCACGATCTGGTGAGTTACTAACTTTGAGAACCAAACTTTTTATAATAAGATTTTATGATTAGTAATTTTTTTTATTTCGTGATTTTATTTATAGATTTTTTTAAAACAGAATTTTTTATAAAATTGACACTTGTCACAATCTTATGAGTTAGTAATTTTTTTAATGAACACGTGTCACGATCTGGTGAGTTGATAACTTTTGAAACCATACTTTATATAATAAGATAACGTAGTATTTGTGTTTAAGCCTTGGATATATACATATTTTTTTGTTTCAATTTTGATAGCACATTTTTTTTTTTGGTTCTTTTTGCTAATTGTAGTAGAATCTAATTTGAGTTTTTATGCTTTCAGCGTTCAAATGGAGCATGAGACGGTTGTTTCTCCACTTGTGTGTCACTATCTCTTCAAACCAATGGTACTTTAATCTATTTATTCTTAAGTTTTCTTAGTTTTTTTTGGTGGATTTATATTATGGTGAGTTGATCTTTATTTTACCTGACACACCTTTTGATTGGAAAAACTTAAAGATCGACTTCTTATTAAATCATCAAAAATATTAATCGTGATATATAGAAGATCCGGAAGAGTTGTTGATAGAAAATGGATCCTCAAACCGACTCATCGAGCTAAATGAAATTTTTTGTACTTTCCTGAATTTGAATTCTTAGTTGAATTGTCTATTAAATCAAAGAAATAACCAGGATACACTTTATACTTTGATGTTGGGGATGTTATTGCAGGGAGGATTTGGGCAGGTCGCAACATATTGATGTTTGATTGTGCAAGGGAAAGAGAATTATTGCGGAGATTGGATGTCAACCATCGGAGGCAAAAGGTGCCATTCCAAAATGTTATTTTCATGAGCCGAATGTTAAATGATGTATTTTTTTAAAATGATGTAATTTTGTCTCTTTGATTTTGTTTTAAAGTGATATTGCATATTATTAATTTGTGTGCTTTGTTATTGAAGATGGAAAACTTTGCCTTGATAGTTTGGACTCGGAATCTAACTCATGTGTATGTGATACACATAAACATTAAGAATTTAATTTTTGGTATTTTCTATCTTTTATATAAGATAGATAATAATAAGGGTGTGTTATGGTTTTAGCCATGGAAAATGTTGGATCACACAAGAATCAAGTATGAAAAAATATAACTAAACTATACTAATTAATCTTATTATAACAAATAGAAAAAAAAACCAAAAAAAGAAGAAGAGAACTTTTAGATTATATTGACTTTTTCAATTATGAAAATAGTTATTATATTTGTAATATATAATCTAACCGCAATATACTATTTTGAAAAATAGCATATTCTTTATAAATTTTTTTCGATTTTAGATTCATTCACTATCTCAAAAAATGGAAATATAATCAGTTTTCAAAAATATTAATTTAAATTATATACTTTATATACTATGTTGAAAATTTTGCGGATCTTGGTTTATAAGTGAAAATAATTTATTTATACTATTATTTTTAATTATAGTTGTCTTTACATATAATAAAAACAAATATGATCATTCTTTTTGTATAAATGAAATTAAAAACAAATCGAAAATTAAACTGGTATGGATCTGGATTATGAACATTAATATTTCTAAAAAATACGTTTACAGACATAATCCCACACATATATAATATATTATAATTTTAATAGCAAACTAAGATTTTGAAATCAATCCCGCATTAGGTGCAGGTCCGAATCTAGTATATATATATAGTGTAAAGCATATGTGATGAGTGCATGTGTGTACAAAAAAAAGTAAATAAACGAAAAGACGAATAATTAGGCTTCATGGGTTTGGCAAAGGTTTTTGAAATAGAAGAGAGATCATCGTATAAACAAAAGATGACAGATATGTATCACTCAACTTTTATTACGAATATATCAAAACCCATTTTATATATGGGTGCTCATGCTCTTCTCCATTATCATCATTCACTCCATTTAATTTATACATCTATTATATTCATTTCCTACAAAAGATATACATGTAACTAGTTTAGCGATAAGAATACAAAACAAAACAAATTATATTTACACATTCAAATCCAAGTAAGGTCGATCATATGTATTCAGACCATAATTATTATTTTTCGAATTATTTAAGGCCATGATGAATATTGGAAGGTGGCAAAAGAGGATCCATAGTGCACCTAGTTGACTTTTCATTATGTGTTTCTCTCGTTCATTTGTTGGGAAATATAATAATATTTGATCTTATTTTATATGTAACTAATTATAATATATCCCTACAACTTAATTTACTAAAATTATTATCAATAGCTTTTGATTATGTTTCCAAAATGAATAACAGCAACCTTTTATCACAGTGTCATCTCCACCACCTCTTGCTTCTATATAACTCATCTCATGTGTCTGTCTCTATAAAATCCCACAAACTTATATGTCTTGCAAATCTTAAGCCGCTTAAGAAACAAACAAAAAAAAACAAACATGAGCTATAGTACAAAAGAATTAGTATTTCTCATTGTTCTTATTTTCACAATCACCTCCGTTCATGTTTCTGACGCTACCCCTCGTCATTTTGTGAATCTCAGGTCGAAGAAGGTGAATACTCAATTTTTGCATCTTATTTATGATATATAATGATTCGTGTGTGCATGCCGCCGTTCTCATAAGTTGCTATTTGGTTAATTTGGTTCCTATTTCATGTATAGAAACTTAGTTGAGATTAACAAATGGAAGTAGCTAGGTTCTGGTTAGTGGTGTGTTTAACGTACGTTTGTGTTTCGCTGTGTGAGGTCAGGTAATTGAGCATGTGTCGTTAATTATCTTACTTTTCATAAGTTTTAACATGAAATTATGAACTATTTGATAATAAATTAATATGTATTGATATGAAGGAGACTAGTAGCCAAGTACAGGAGAGAGAACTTGTGGAGTTTCATCTTGACTATGCAAGAACAGGAGCCAATCAAGATCATGACCCGGGGAAAGGAAGACCTTAAAACAACTTCGATCAAGATTATACCAAACGCACTATTTATTTACCAATAAGCTTTTACTTTTTAACCTGTAAGATATCACACTTCTTCTTCTGTTAATGGTAAAATATCAATATTTACATATATGATGTAAGGCCAAGATAAAAATAGTTTATCCGGCGATGACAAAATCGACACATTATATTTATTATTTTCTTTTCTTTTGGTAAAATTTTAATACAATTCGGGAGAAAAACATTTAATTATAAAAATTAATTGGCGATTCTCTAATTAGAGGATTAAAAAAAACAAAGAGAGAAAGAAGAACATTAATTTGGTGTTGAGGAGCAGACACATAACAGAATGACATGTCACAACCACAATTGACATTTGACATATAAAAATTAAGCATAGAAGAAATTTAACATGAAAAAATACACAAAAGAATTGGATAAATGAAATCAAATATAGATATTAGTACAAAACTACTTAAGAATGAATGATTTTATAAAATTAAGATAAAAAGGAAATCAAAAATGTAAAGTTTTGTTATATTCTTACTCACAATTAAGGTCCCTCTCCTACTTTTTTATTTTTGTTATACAGTAACAACTATTTTTTTTTTTTTTTTTTGGATTTCTACTCGTGAGACTGAGGCGCGTGGGAACCTGAACCTGGTGAAATCATATATCGTCCTCTCTCTACTCAGTCGAGACAGTCACTGCTTCATCTTCCTCTTTTTTGCTTGACGAGCACTCTCTCTCCTTCCTCTTTCCTTTTAAAATATAGGGATTGAGAAATTTAACAATTGACGAAGAAAATAAGATAGAAGAATCGAAAGAATCGACGAAAACGAAGACATGTATCCATAAAAACCAGTTATTTAACAATCGACGAAAAAGATAAGATGGAAGAATCGACCAAGATGAAAATATGTATCCATAAAAACCAGTTACATTTTTTTAATATATATTATATATATGGGGATGGTCAAAATCTATAGACTTAAAATGCACAAGTCGCTCTGTTACTTAAAACTTCAAAATGTTTCTCAAGTATATAGGTACATTATCAATTAGTATATAATGAGATCTATATTTATACTGTTCTCTCAAGTATTTCACAAATCTTATCAATGGAAACTGAGAATTAGAGAACATGTCACCTTTTCATTAATATTAATAAATTGGTGTAATTTTGGTTATTGTAAATGTTCATGAACAATTTTATATCTAACCTTTAATATTATTCTCTCAAGTAATATATATCAAGTGTGTACAGTTTATTAACCCATACAATGAGTTCCATATTTCCATAATTCTCACTAGTTTTTAAGCAATTCTTATAAATGGAAAATTAGAACTTAGAGAAAGTGTCATTGTGTCAACTCATTGTCAATATTAAAAAATAGTTTAAAATATCAAATTGTTTTATTTTTTGGTAATTGTCCCTGATCAAGTTTAATCGTATATTTTGCCAAAACATTAGAAAGTATAGAACTTATCACAACCACTTTTATTTATTTATTTGTTGTTGTTGCCCACATGCCATGATTTAATTTTCTAACAATAATACCAAAACTGCTCCTTTTACATGTCCTCATGGACCTCATCATTAGGCATAATTTTTTTGTTTTGGGTCAACCCATCATTAGGCATATTTATTATACAAGAAAGAATCATGAAACATGCATAGTTGAAACACTCAAACACTTTATTGTGACCAGAACTGTGTATTTGATAGAACTATGATATATCGGTCCCAGTTGTATTATGGGTAAAAGATTATTTAACGAGTGTCTTGAATGATCATAGCTCCGTCCAACAGTAGCCATTGTCTCGACCTATGATACTCCAAAGCTTCACTCATTCGAGCTTGACTAGTAAAGCGATGATGAAAGTGATTACAGAGAGAGTTTTGTATAGGGTAATTGCAAGTGTAATTAACAGAAGTCACATACATAGGCAAGTAATAGTTTTTATTTTTATTGTTCCAATCAACATCTATTGATATGTGGAGAAGTATGCATTTTTATACATCTCACAAAAATGAATACTGTCTAAAACTCCTCTTCCCAGAAAACAAAACTCTCAGATCCATACAAGAAAGTTGTATACAAGTGAAGCATTGTCATAAGCACATCATGTTTTCCTCTGAGCTTTCGCATGAGCTCCCAAAGTTTAGAGTCACGTCATGCACTGAGAGCCTCAGTGTGTTTGCTTTCGCTGCAGACGTGTCAAGGCACTCACTGAGGTCAGCATCACACGAGACCGAGACCCATTCGCTGTCGTCATCTAGATACTTGAGCTCAAACGCAGCCATTTCGAGCTTCAGCCTCTTAGCCACTTGCTGCTTCAGTCCCATAATGCTTACCGACTCCGGTGAGATCTTGAACCTGATGATGTCTTCTCTGTACGTTGCCTTTATACTCACGAGCTTATTGTGGAGTGTTGTTGGAGAAGCTGTATCTTGGCAGCTTAAGTGTGTCCAAAAATTAGCTATGTTTTTAGAGCTACTGTCCGAATCGTCCAAGGCCGTCTGCCTGACTGGTTCTTGGTTGTGTGTTGGAAGGCTTGGAAGCCCAAAACGCGTATCGCATATAGGACCCACTGTGGAACACGAGACAGTATGAGAACAATGGTGACGGATCTTGAGATTTTGCAGTAGAATACATACATGTAGATGATGAAATGCTTTTACTTTTACCTTTGCAAGAAGCACGCGATGTTGATGAACCTGCACTGTCTTCTGCATCTCTGTTTTCAATCTTGACATCTTGGAGATAACTTGGAGGAGATGTAGAAGCTGGAGGGAAGTTCTTTGGTGGTTGGTTTTCGGTTGGAGATATTTGGTGAGACCAAGGGCGAGGGGAGAGGGAGGTCAAATTGAGTGATCCATCAGCACCTTGAACCGAGTCTATAACATGTTTAAGTCGTGTTAGAGATCGGTTCACCTTGTTGATTTTGCGAGATGGCCACCGTGAGATTCCGTGTTGTCGACAAATGCGTTTCATTGTTGTTGGGCAAACTGGAAAAAGAAAGCACAAAGTTCTTTTAGTTTGCCATCAACAAATACAAAAATCAATAGACAAAGTTAAGAACATACCACCGAGGCTCTTTGCTGCGTCTTTTAGACTACCAGCAAAATATTGTTGAAGCACTTCTATACTGATTGTTTTCTCGGTTTTACCACGCTTCCTTTCTGATTTTTTCACTGTTTTGGCCTCCGGTAAAGGTTCAAGCGTTTGGAACCTCTCAAACCCATTAGCCATAAGGTCAGAGTTTAAGCTCAGCTTCTGTTCGGGAGCGTTGAGCTCAAGATAATCTTTAGAGATCGGTGCTGGATGATGTATCCTGATAGGCTCAAGTTTCGAGTAAACCATTCCGTCTTCTGAAGCTTCCACGACTTCAAGAGATATTTCGTTTTCACAGAGTTCAGTTTCAGAGACAACCTTGAGACTCGAATAGTGCTGCTTCATTGTCTGAAACAGAGAGCCCAACAGAAAATCTTGCTCTCTCTTGTCTGTGATGGCTGGAGGAAGAAAGAATTCAAGAACATACTCATCGTCCCCGGTAAAGGTGCTCTTTAAGCAGACCGCGAAACAGCTCGTCAACTTGAACATGCGTGCATAATGTACTAATGGGTAGTCGGTTTTGCAGAACCGAGTAACATCCCTAGAGAAGCATAGATTTCCAGAGAGAAACGCCCTCCCAGCAACACCTTGTCCCTTCTGCAGATGGTGTTCCGCACAAGCGTCTCTGAAACCCCAAACATGAGCGTCCACAACATAAACCGCTAAATCACTGGTAGACATACAGAATTTCCCCATACAGCTCCCATCAAAGCTTGAACAGCTTTTCTTAAAGCCACCTCCAAAAGTTAGAACACTGCGATGCCTGCAAGGGACCCATGTCTGAGCTAAAGGAAGTTTGTAGGTCTCGNCAGCCATAAGATCAGAGTTTAAGCTCAGCTTCTGTTCGGGGGAGTTGAGCTCAAGATAGTCCTTAGAGATTGGTGCTGGATGATGTATTCTGATAGGTTCAAATTTCGAGTAAACCATTCCGTCTTCTGAAGCTTCCACGACTTGAAGAAATATTTCGTTTTCACAGAGTTCAGTTTCAGAGACAACCTTGAGACTCGAATAGTGCTGCTTCATTGTCTGAAACAGAGAACCCAACAGAAAATCTTGCTCACTCTTGTCTGTGATTGCTGGAGGAAGAAAGAATTCAAGAACATACTCATCGTCCCCCGTATACGTGCTCTTTAAGCAGACCGCGAAACAGCTCGTCAACTTGAACATGCGTGCATAATGTACTAATGGGTAGTCGGTTTTGCAGAACCGAGTAAGATCCCTAGAGAAGCATAGATTTCCAGAGAGAAACGCCCTCCCAGCAACACCTTGTCCCTTCTGCAGATGGTGTTCAGCACAAGCGTCTCTGAAACCCCAAACATGAGCGTCCACAACATAAACCGCTAAATCACTGGTAGACATACAGACTTTCCCCATACAGCTCCCATCAAAGCTTGAACAGCTTTTCTTAAAACCACCTCCAAAAGCTAGAACACTGCGATGCCTGCAAGGGACCCATGTCTGAGCTAAAGGAAGTTTGTAGGTCTCGCACACCACAGTCAGTATCTCCAAAATCTCAGCCAATGCATTTTGGCGACCCTCGTTGCAGATCTGGTATAAAGGAGAAGTCAAAAAGGAAAATGGAGATCAAAACGACAAGGAACAGCACAGAATGAACTCAAGACAGTTCTTGAAAGTTTCTGAAAGAATACTCGAGATTTTGACATTGGACTCGCGGATAACCTGAGTGGTCTCGTGGTTCAATATTTCCGAAGTTTTCAGATTCACAGCCTGCANTGTCTGTGATTGCTGGAGGAAGAAAGAATTCAAGAACATACTCATCGTCCCCCGTATACGTGCTCTTTAAGCAGACCGCGAAACAGCTCGTCAACTTGAACATGCGTGCATAATGTACTAATGGGTAGTCGGTTTTGCAGAACCGAGTAACATCCCTAGAGAAGCATAGATTTCCAGAGAGAAACGCCCTCCCAGCAACACCTTGTCCCTTCTGCAGATGGTGTTCAGCACAAGCGTCTCTGAAACCCCAAACATGAGCGTCCACAACATAAACCGCTAAATCACTGGTAGACATACAGACTTTCCCCATACAGCTCC
>NC_025691.1:33548712-33550172 GCF_000633955.1 Camelina sativa | reverse complement strand
TTTACAAACTTTTTCAACCTCAGGAGCATAATTAATCTTGGGAGAAGTCATAATAAGCTCGACAACACCAACACAGAGCTGCCTGGATGGTTCAAAAACAGGCAAAGCCAAGGTCCCCTGAACATTATAGTGCAAGGCGTGGCCAAGGCGGGAGAACTCTTTGCTGGAGTAATACTGGACATTGGGAGTCCACTCAGGCAACTTCTTCCTGAAAACGCGACCGGGAAGGCCGAGGTCACCGTCGCGTTCACCATCAAGGGAAAACATATAGGTCAAGGAAACCATCCTGTATTGATGAAGGCCGTTACTATTGGGAGCAAGAACAAAGGGCTGTCCTGAAGTAGTAAGAACATATCGTCCACGGTTTTTAACAGGCGCCCAAACCTGAGCGAGAAGGTGTTGTTGTCCAGTAGATTCCTTGAAGTATCGAAGCGCTTGAGTCATCTTGGCTTTGACAGCACAGTAAGAATCTGGATTATCTTGATTCTCCGAGGAGGGCATTAAACCAGAAAAGGGGGAAGGAGCATGGTTATCATCAATAATAACCTCCTTGGTCGTGGCGGTGGTGGTATCATCAGATTCTGAACCAGAGATCCAAATAAATTCAACTTATTATATCTAAAAAAGATCAAAGCAATGCAACATTTACTTAAAATCCAATACTAAGAAGATTCCAAAGGAGTTGGAAGCATATCCACTAGTACTACATACATTATCCGAATAGGATTCTAAAAGTTGGGAGACAACTTACTACGTAAAAGGGAATAATCGGTGAAGCGAGAGGAGGGAGCTACGTAAAGATCGCCGGCGCCGACATCACCGGCAGATTCGGAGAAGGACCAGAGAGGAGAGAAAGGCTGTTCGGAAGATGAGAAAATGACCGGAGACTTGAAATTAGAAGAGAAAGTTATCTGATCTAACGGCCAAGTGCCGCTGAGATCCAAATCGTCAAGTTCCATCAAACAACGAACAAGCAAGCAGGCGACGAGAAGAGAAGACCACACCAACAACAACTCAAGAAGAAACTGTGATTCAAGCTAATCTTCGTCGGAGGAGAAGAGCAAGTTGTAAATATTATAATTGAAGACATATTTGATTCCACGCTGTACCATTCATTTTACCCCAACCACTAGAATATCTCTTCATGCAAATTCTTTCTTTATTTTCTATTTTCTTTTGGACACAAAAAAAAAGCATCGAATTTTTAATTATTGGATCATTTTTTTTCCCTCAATTTCGATTTTATCTTTTTTTTTTTAAGATTGGTATTTATTTTACTACTCGCATCCTTTTTTAGTATTTATTTTTGTGGAAGTTTCTAAAATTTAATACTTATATTGATATTGATTGACCATCTCTCTCTTGACAATATTGTCTTTGACAAAAATTCGATACACACGTAAATAAGGTGTAGAATCAGAGAGGATCAGAGGATACGATTTTTTTTTTTTTTTTTTTTT
>NC_025691.1:33546574-33548673 GCF_000633955.1 Camelina sativa | reverse complement strand
AAAAAAAAAAAAAAAAAAAATGAATTGATTATGTCTAAGACGTTTCTTACACGTCCAGCACCAACAAGTTGTCATTACCATATTCTATGCGTCTAAAAAGCCTTTAAGACGTAATTAGGCACTAAGTGGTGCTTGTTGTGGCTGAGTAGAATAATATCAACGACTCCTATTCTTTAATTCCCATCATTATTATTATGCTCTTCTCTTAGCCAAATACTACTACTCGTATAATTAACAAAGCAATTATTTGACCCCCCCCCCCTCCAAAACAAAACAAAAATTATGATAAACGGAATCTCACTTTCGCGGATGAATAAAAAACGCTAGAAACCACTCAGCCACTTTCAACTACTTACCCAAAGTGGATCATTACTTCATCCCTTTTGGTTAAAATACATATTTATTAACAGTAACGTGTTCTTTCCTAGTGGGGACATCTTTCTTCTTATGATATCATTACCTTACTACTTTGTTAAATTAGCTGTGTTAATCAATCATAGTTAATCCCCAAACATAAGATTTTGTTGCAACGTATATCCCCCCNTAATTGTTGCAACGTATATCCCCCACTTGTTTCAAGCTGTCTGCCAAGTTGACAAGTGTTTGGCAATGGTCATATTGTGTCCCTCCTAAATGACTTTTTCCTTCTTCCATATTTGGACTAGATGGTTAATCAAAGCAAGCCCATCGGCTACACTACCTTAAGAAGAATCTCCAAAACCCGAGCCAAATAACCAAACTGAACTAAAGAGTAAATTGATCATTCGGCCCCGACAAACTCGGAATTCCAAACTAACCTAACCGATATTTCGAATGCAGCATATATTCCTAGCTCTAAATTACGGACATCATGTTCAAGCAAAGCATCGAGGAAAGGAGGACAAGGCAACAAAACGAAAACGAGTGAACACTGAACAATATAATATAACGTAAGAGGCTTAGGAAGACTATGAAAGAACAGATTGATATCGTAACAAAGTCTCATTTGCCAAATCCAATCAACCAAATCACTTCTTTGAGACATAACTTAGTCGCTCCATATCAGTCATTACATGATAACAAAGTTTTATGACCTGGAGATTTCCAGGAACATAATGCAAGAGGAGACGAACACTGAGAAAAATCGGATCTTACACGATACGCTCCAGCTCTCTGGCATAGCTTAGAGTCTGGTTGATGAGTTGCAGAGATGGAATCTCTTTGCACGGTGCAGTTTCTTTGGCTTTCTGGAAGACAACAGACCCGTCCTTCACTTCCCACTCGGGGTGCTCCTGTATTTATATGATAAAACCTAAATCGCGTCAAGGGTTCATGAAAATTAATAAGGTTCCAAGTGTTTGCACAAAATGTTTTTTTCTTTTACCTCGTTGACATAGTTCAAGAGTTCTTGATCAGAAGAGAACAGCAACATCTGCCGAGCGTCACTGATAGAGACATAATCATAAGCTTTCTCACTGCATCCAGCTATTTCATCTCTGATAATTCAGTCATCACAAAAGAAAAAGGTGAGATAACAAGCGAGAAGACATGAGACTGAACTAATCCAGAGAAGGATGGAAGCATTGATGTTACCTTATGGTCTTTGCCAAGAGATCCATGAAATAGACGTAAGTTGCATCAGGCGCGGTCTGTCTAGCACTCAACACACGGTTATAGGCACCTTCCATGAAAGACTGCTCAAGCTCTACTGCATGCTTGATGCAAGGATTATCAAGTGTAGCTGATGAAAGTAACTCGAGTTCGGTGTGGAATTCAGCAATTCTATTTTGTACAAGCAACCTCAGAAGGTTCAGACCCAGGATAAGATTCTCCTGTGCGGATGGGGGAAGACGGTTCCTGGTGCAGAGGAAAAGAAGATATGTTAGAACACACAAAAAAAAAAAACATTGCATCCAAATGGAAAAGGATAGTGTTCAGAGAGAGTTGGTTCTTTATTCACCTGGCATCCACATAGTAAGGTTTCAACTGGAAGAAATCTCTCTCGAAGGCATCTTGATCCTCGGTTTTTACGCTCAGAACAACAGCATGCTCATAAATGTCCCCTAGAATTCACCAATTGTCAAACTTTTATAATCCATAAGAACAGAAATTTACCAAAT
>NC_025691.1:33469893-33545416 GCF_000633955.1 Camelina sativa | reverse complement strand
ATTATTATGCTCTTCTCTTAGCCAAATACTACTCGTATAACTTTCATTAACAAAGCAATTATTTGACCCCCCGCCAAACATAAAAAAAAAAAAAAATTATGATAAACGGAATCTAACTTTCCGGGAATGAATAAAAAAGCTAGAAACCACTCAGCCACTTTCAACTACTTACCCAAAGTGGATCATTACTTCATCCCTTTTGGTTAAAATACATATTAGTATATTTATTAACAGTAACGTTTTCTTTCCTAGTGGGGACATCTTTCTTCTAATGATATCATTAGATTACTAATTTGTTAAATTAGCTGTGTTAATCAATAATAGTTAATCCCCAAAAATAAGTAATTGTTGCAACGTATATCCCCCACTTGTTTCAAGCTGTCTGCCAAGTTGACAAGTGTTTGGCAATGGTCATATTGTGTCCCTCCTAAATGACTTTTTCCTTCTTCCATATTTGGACTAGATGGTTAATCAAAGCAAGCCCATCGGCTACACTACCTTAAGAAGAATCTCCAAAACCCGAGCCAAATAACCAAACTGAACTAAAGAGTAAATTGATCATTCGGCCCCGACAAACTCGGAATTCCAAACTAACCTAACCGATATTTCGAATGCAGCATATATTCCTAGCTCTAAATTACGGACATCATGTTCAAGCAAAGCATCGAGGAAAGGAGGACAAGGCAACAAAACGAAAACGAGTGAACACTGAACAATATAATATAACGTAAGAGGCTTAGGAAGACTATGAAAGAACAGATTGATATCGTAACAAAGTCTCATTTGCCAAATCCAATCAACCAAATCACTTCTTTGAGACATAACTTAGTCGCTCCATATCAGTCATTACATGATAACAAAGTTTTATGACCTGGAGATTTCCAGGAACATAATGCAAGAGGAGACGAACACTGAGAAAAATCGGATCTTACACGATACGCTCCAGCTCTCTGGCGTAGCTTAGAGTCTGGTTGATGAGTTGCAGAGAAGGAATCTCTTTGCACGGTGCAGTTTCTTTGGCTTTCTGGAAGACAACAGACCCGTCCTTCACTTCCCACTCGGGGTGCTCCTGTAAGAGATGATCAAACCTAAATCGCGTCAAGGGTTCATGAAATTTAAAAAGGTTCCAAGTGTTTGCACAAAATGTTTTTTCTTTTACCTCGTTGACATAGTTCAAGAGTTCTTGATCAGAAGAGAACAGCAACATCTGCCGAGCGTCACTGATAGAGACATAATCATAAGCTTTCTCACTGCATCCAGCTATTTCATCTCTGATAATTCAGTCATCACAAAAGAAAAAGGTGAGATAACAAGCGAGAAGACATGAGACTGAACTAATCCAGAGAAGGATGGAAGCATTGATGTTACCTTATGGTCTTTGCCAAGAGATCCATGAAATAGACGTAAGTTGCATCAGGCGCGGTCTGTCTAGCACTCAACACACGGTTATAGGCACCTTCCATGAAAGACTGCTCAAGCTCAACTGCATGCTTGATGCAAGGATTATCCAGTGTAGCTGATGAAAGTAACTCGAGTTCGGTGTGGAATTCAGCAATTCTATTTTGTACAAGCAGCCTCAGAAGGTTCAGACCCAGGATAAGATTCTCCTGTGCGGATGGGGGAAGACGGTTCCTGGTGCAGAGGAAAAGAAGATGATATGTTAGAACAAAAATGAAAAACATTGCATCAAAATGGAAAAGGATAGTGTTCAGAGAAAGCTGGTTCTTTATTCACCTGGCATCCACATAGTAAGGTTTCAACTGGAAGAAATCTCTCTCAAAGGCATCTTGATCCTCGGTTTTTACGCTTAGAACAACAGCATGCTCATAAATGTCCCCTAGAATTCACCAATAGTCAAACTTTTATAATCCATAAGAACAGAAATTTACCAAATTACTCAATCCAAAGAAGAATAATGTAAACCCAGTAAACAGCAATCTAAAAGCTAACGTCATGCATAGACATATTGGGATAGACAGACGAACTAAAGAACAGTACAGCCTGATACAATCTCTCAAGCTTTGTGACCCTTAAGAGGTATGAACCAAACTTAACTATATAGCAAAACTATAAACTTCCTCGAAACAAGTCATCTAAAAATAATTAAAACAGAAACCTTACTTGCAATAGTGAGCTCCTGAGCTGCGTTTGGTGAACTCTCGAACAATGGAGGAAGACTAGTGAATTTGGTCAGAAGAACCTGAAGAACATAACAAATAACATAAGAATCCCTCACCATTCAATTTTGCAATATAGACTAAACCCTACTTGTTCTACTCACATTAGCAATCCCCTAATATAGAAATCAGCACTTACGCTCTTCTTCTAAAAGATCTCACTGATAACCTAATTTTTTTCAATTCAAAGCTATCATAGATTCGAGACAAACCCCATCAATTTTCCCCTAAAATTCATTCGATAAACCAGATATATATGCAAAGATGTGAAATCGAATCAAACTAGGGTTCAGAGAAGAGAGAGAGAGAGAGAGAGAGAGATGTATACCTTAAGCTGAGACAACAGATCACTACACGTATCGTAATCCTTCCTCGCAAACGCCGCCTTGAATCTCTCAAACTGCTGTGAAACTTCCGTTAGCTGCGGATCCATGGCTTAAGTCTCTCTCTCTCTCTCTCTATCTTCTTTTCTCTTCACCGGCGACGATTCTTTTCTTATAGATTTGATTTGCTCCGAACTGGCTTGATCGGGAAGATAAAAGGTATAAAAACAGTAACATGTCTTTTTACAAAATGGGCCTTTAACAGGCCGAATCCAATCTAAATAGGCCCAAAGCGCATATTAGCATACTGACTAACGTGTACCAACATCTTCATCTCTTATCCAACAAATAAAAACCCCATCATCGTCTCTTTGCTTTCTCCAAACTTGAAAGCTCTCAACTCAATCACACAACAATGGTGGCGTCTTCGCTATGTCTATCAAATTCCGCAATTTGCCCTCTGCCTAATGTATCTTCGCAGCCGCTACTCTCGTTCTCACACACTCTCAGGCCATTCATTTCCAAGTCGAAGCCTATTGCCTCGATACAGAAGAGAGATGGCTCTCAGTTTGTGGTGAAATCTCAGGCTCTTGATTTCTCCGGAACTTTCTTTGAAGGCGGATTCGGGTCGGACGATGACCCGACTTCTCCTTCCGGGTCGGGAGTCTCAACTGCCCTTGAAGACAAACCGGAACCTCAGTGCCCACCTGGACTCAGGCAGTACGAAACAATGGCGGTTTTGAGACCAGACATGTCTGAAGATGAGCGGCTTGGTCTTACCCAAAAATACGAAGAGGTAACTAAAAAAAAAAGTCTCCAAATTTACCTGTTTCCTGTTTCGTATCAGAGGGATACTCTCTATTTGTGAAATAGAAGACGAGGTTTTGGGATTCCATTAGAAATTTGAAACTTTCTGTTATATGGACTATAGATAAACAGATCACAAGCAAAATCTTCTAGATAACGGTTTCACTCAGTGTAGATGGCTCTCATTGTAGAAACTTAAGTAAAGGTTTTTAGCTTTATTAAGAGCAATCTCATCCTTCTGTGGGGTTATCGACTCTTCAAGTAATAAACAATAGAAACTAGATAATCTGCACAAGATAGGAGCCCTTAGTGCACTTCTGAGTCATGTTTTACCTTAACGTTTTTACTCAGTTCTTTAAATATCAAGTATGCTGATCGAAATGTACCAATTCACAGTTCTTATTGGTGGTATATGTGTGGATTCTTTAGGTTATGTCGTCACTTGTTTTATCAAATCAGGATTCCGAAATGGATGTTGGGTTTCGATAGTTGCACATTTCTCTCTCCGAAAGATTTGTTTATATCGCTGTTTTTTGTTGTTGTGGTGTGTGGTAGTTGCTTGTGGCAGGAGGTGGAATGTATGTGGAAGTGTTCAACAGAGGAGTGATTCCATTGGCTTACAGCATCAGGAAGAAGAACAAAGCTGGAGAAACTAACACTTACCTGGATGGTATCTACCTTCTCTTCACTTACTTCACCAGACCCGAATCAATAACTCCCCTCGAGGCCGTTCTCATTGCCGACGATGACGTTATCCGATCGTCTTCCTTCAAGATAAAGAAGAGGAAGTACAACTGAAGAGACCATGAATATTGTGTATGAGTTAAGAAAAAAAAGTCAGATTCTTTCTTCTTCTTTTTTGTTGCTTTGAAGAACAAAAGTAAATCGCTCTTTATTTGGTTCTGCTTCTATGTGTTTTTTTGTGCATTGCTCTGTTTTCTTATGTAAACAGAGTGTGAGAAACTCTTAAAAGCTAAGTTTGAGAAGCATACTTGTATGCATTTTCAAAAACAGAAATATAATTAACCCATCGCTACATACCATAATGCTAAGACTCATATTTGCTCTGTTTCATTGCACGATTTGACATGAATGGTGGCAAGTTGACCACAAAGAAAACAGCGATTTGAAAGGTGTTCGTGCAGAAGTGATGCACTTGTCACGCTCAAAACATATATTAGTGAGATTGTTGAACACCTTTATCATGTAATGATCAAAACCATCAATATATACAAGTGAGAGATACCTAGGATGCTAGATCCTAGCGTGTTTTTTTCAACATTTTCAATATAATAAGAAATTAAACAAACGTGTCGCAAACAAACATATACGTTCTTGTGTGTTCATCATCTCAACCACTCCCTTAATTGACAAAACAAACGGGACAACGANGCAATCCCCTAATATAGAAATCAGCACTTACGCTCTTCTTCTAAAAGATCTCACTGATAACCTAATTTTTTTCAATTCAAAGCTATCATAGATTCGAGACAAACCCCATCAATTTTCCCCTAAAATTCATTCGATAAACCAGATATATATGCAAAGATGTGAAATCGAATCAAACTAGGGTTCAGAGAAGAGAGAGAGAGAGAGAGAGAGAGATGTATACCTTAAGCTGAGACAACAGATCACTACACGTATCGTAATCCTTCCTCGCAAACGCCGCCTTGAATCTCTCAAACTGCTGTGAAACTTCCGTTAGCTGCGGATCCATGGCTTAAGTCTCTCTCTCTCTCTCTCTATCTTCTTTTCTCTTCACCGGCGACGATTCTTTTCTTATAGATTTGATTTGCTCCGAACTGGCTTGATCGGGAAGATAAAAGGTATAAAAACAGTAACATGTCTTTTTACAAAATGGGCCTTTAACAGGCCGAATCCAATCTAAATAGGCCCAAAGCGCATATTAGCATACTGACTAACGTGTACCAACATCTTCATCTCTTATCCAACAAATAAAAACCCCATCATCGTCTCTTTGCTTTCTCCAAACTTGAAAGCTCTCAACTCAATCACACAACAATGGTGGCGTCTTCGCTATGTCTATCAAATTCCGCAATTTGCCCTCTGCCTAATGTATCTTCGCAGCCGCTACTCTCGTTCTCACACACTCTCAGGCCATTCATTTCCAAGTCGAAGCCTATTGCCTCGATACAGAAGAGAGATGGCTCTCAGTTTGTGGTGAAATCTCAGGCTCTTGATTTCTCCGGAACTTTCTTTGAAGGCGGATTCGGGTCGGACGATGACCCGACTTCTCCTTCCGGGTCGGGAGTCTCAACTGCCCTTGAAGACAAACCGGAACCTCAGTGCCCACCTGGACTCAGGCAGTACGAAACAATGGCGGTTTTGAGACCAGACATGTCTGAAGATGAGCGGCTTGGTCTTACCCAAAAATACGAAGAGGTAACTAAAAAAAAAAGTCTCCAAATTTACCTGTTTCCTGTTTCGTATCAGAGGGATACTCTCTATTTGTGAAATAGAAGACGAGGTTTTGGGATTCCATTAGAAATTTGAAACTTTCTGTTATATGGACTATAGATAAACAGATCACAAGCAAAATCTTCTAGATAACGGTTTCACTCAGTGTAGATGGCTCTCATTGTAGAAACTTAAGTAAAGGTTTTTAGCTTTATTAAGAGCAATCTCATCCTTCTGTGGGGTTATCGACTCTTCAAGTAATAAACAATAGAAACTAGATAATCTGCACAAGATAGGAGCCCTTAGTGCACTTCTGAGTCATGTTTTACCTTAACGTTTTTACTCAGTTCTTTAAATATCAAGTATGCTGATCGAAATGTACCAATTCACAGTTCTTATTGGTGGTATATGTGTGGATTCTTTAGGTTATGTCGTCACTTGTTTTATCAAATCAGGATTCCGAAATGGATGTTGGGTTTCGATAGTTGCACATTTCTCTCTCCGAAAGATTTGTTTATATCGCTGTTTTTTGTTGTTGTGGTGTGTGGTAGTTGCTTGTGGCAGGAGGTGGAATGTATGTGGAAGTGTTCAACAGAGGAGTGATTCCATTGGCTTACAGCATCAGGAAGAAGAACAAAGCTGGAGAAACTAACACTTACCTGGATGGTATCTACCTTCTCTTCACTTACTTCACCAGACCCGAATCAATAACTCCCCTCGAGGCCGTTCTCATTGCCGACGATGACGTTATCCGATCGTCTTCCTTCAAGATAAAGAAGAGGAAGTACAACTGAAGAGACCATGAATATTGTGTATGAGTTAAGAAAAAAAAGTCAGATTCTTTCTTCTTCTTTTTTGTTGCTTTGAAGAACAAAAGTAAATCGCTCTTTATTTGGTTCTGCTTCTATGTGTTTTTTTGTGCATTGCTCTGTTTTCTTATGTAAACAGAGTGTGAGAAACTCTTAAAAGCTAAGTTTGAGAAGCATACTTGTATGCATTTTCAAAAACAGAAATATAATTAACCCATCGCTACATACCATAATGCTAAGACTCATATTTGCTCTGTTTCATTGCACGATTTGACATGAATGGTGGCAAGTTGACCACAAAGAAAACAGCGATTTGAAAGGTGTTCGTGCAGAAGTGATGCACTTGTCACGCTCAAAACATATATTAGTGAGATTGTTGAACACCTTTATCATGTAATGATCAAAACCATCAATATATACAAGTGAGAGATACCTAGGATGCTAGATCCTAGCGTGTTTTTTTCAACATTTTCAATATAATAAGAAATTAAACAAACGTGTCGCAAACAAACATATACGTTCTTGTGTGTTCATCATCTCAACCACTCCCTTAATTGACAAAACAAACGGGACAACGAATCAGTCCATTCTCATTACACTTGACGCACCTCTCCCACCCTTCACCTTTCACGGCCGCGACCGCAGCCACCTTGCAGCTACCACCACACTCAAAACAAGGCAACCACCTCGCTCCTCCGCATCCTTCACACGTGAGCCTCCCTTCCTCCCCTACTCTCTCCACACGTGCCCACCTCAACACCCTCCCTAGCTTCCCGTTCTCATTCATCGCCGTCACTTCCGCAGCTCCTCCCAAGTACCTCCCTTTCACAAACACTCTCGGCGGCGCCACAGTGGCTTCGTCTTGAAGAAGCTCTTTAAGCTCGCTCAACACTCCGGCATCTAAAGCCACGTCCCTCTCGTCCACCACCACTCCTTGCTGCTCCATGATGGCCCTCACACGCATGCAATCTTCGTACGTGCGACGCACTCCTTGCAAGGACGTCGTGTAGACCACCAAACCTTCACCTCCTCCCGGCGGACACTTCTCCGGGAACTCCCTAAGTGGGTCCCAGTTCATCACCGGTTTCTTGTTCCCTTCTTTCTCCCTCCGTTCTCTGTCTCTCTTGACGAATATGTTCTCCTTCACTGACCGAGGCCCTGAGTAGGACGACTGAGTCGACTCCGTCCGATCTTCTGACTCGGGTTTTAACTTGGACATAGACTCCGTTCTCTTAAGCTTGACCACCGTCGTAGGGATTTGTGCGGCGATGCTTCTTTTGGCCTTCGCTTCAAGCTCGTCCAGAGTGTGGAAGGATGCGCTCTTCCGCGGAAGCCGCCGTGGAGGAGTGGCTGGAGGTTTAACGGAGACCTCTTCCGGTGGTTTAACGGCGGCGGGTTTGAGTTTAGTTTCTAAAGATTTGCTGACCTCATCCCATGTTTTAGGAGCGTCGCCTTCGTCATCATCCTCGAGAGTGTCTGGGACCTTGGCTGGCACGGCGGCNAAAATACGAAGAGGTAACTAAAAAAAAAAGTCTCCAAATTTACCTGTTTCCTGTTTCGTATCAGAGGGATACTCTCTATTTGTGAAATAGAAGACGAGGTTTTGGGATTCCATTAGAAATTTGAAACTTTCTGTTATATGGACTATAGATAAACAGATCACAAGCAAAATCTTCTAGATAACGGTTTCACTCAGTGTAGATGGCTCTCATTGTAGAAACTTAAGTAAAGGTTTTTAGCTTTATTAAGAGCAATCTCATCCTTCTGTGGGGTTATCGACTCTTCAAGTAATAAACAATAGAAACTAGATAATCTGCACAAGATAGGAGCCCTTAGTGCACTTCTGAGTCATGTTTTACCTTAACGTTTTTACTCAGTTCTTTAAATATCAAGTATGCTGATCGAAATGTACCAATTCACAGTTCTTATTGGTGGTATATGTGTGGATTCTTTAGGTTATGTCGTCACTTGTTTTATCAAATCAGGATTCCGAAATGGATGTTGGGTTTCGATAGTTGCACATTTCTCTCTCCGAAAGATTTGTTTATATCGCTGTTTTTTGTTGTTGTGGTGTGTGGTAGTTGCTTGTGGCAGGAGGTGGAATGTATGTGGAAGTGTTCAACAGAGGAGTGATTCCATTGGCTTACAGCATCAGGAAGAAGAACAAAGCTGGAGAAACTAACACTTACCTGGATGGTATCTACCTTCTCTTCACTTACTTCACCAGACCCGAATCAATAACTCCCCTCGAGGCCGTTCTCATTGCCGACGATGACGTTATCCGATCGTCTTCCTTCAAGATAAAGAAGAGGAAGTACAACTGAAGAGACCATGAATATTGTGTATGAGTTAAGAAAAAAAAGTCAGATTCTTTCTTCTTCTTTTTTGTTGCTTTGAAGAACAAAAGTAAATCGCTCTTTATTTGGTTCTGCTTCTATGTGTTTTTTTGTGCATTGCTCTGTTTTCTTATGTAAACAGAGTGTGAGAAACTCTTAAAAGCTAAGTTTGAGAAGCATACTTGTATGCATTTTCAAAAACAGAAATATAATTAACCCATCGCTACATACCATAATGCTAAGACTCATATTTGCTCTGTTTCATTGCACGATTTGACATGAATGGTGGCAAGTTGACCACAAAGAAAACAGCGATTTGAAAGGTGTTCGTGCAGAAGTGATGCACTTGTCACGCTCAAAACATATATTAGTGAGATTGTTGAACACCTTTATCATGTAATGATCAAAACCATCAATATATACAAGTGAGAGATACCTAGGATGCTAGATCCTAGCGTGTTTTTTTCAACATTTTCAATATAATAAGAAATTAAACAAACGTGTCGCAAACAAACATATACGTTCTTGTGTGTTCATCATCTCAACCACTCCCTTAATTGACAAAACAAACGGGACAACGAATCAGTCCATTCTCATTACACTTGACGCACCTCTCCCACCCTTCACCTTTCACGGCCGCGACCGCAGCCACCTTGCAGCTACCACCACACTCAAAACAAGGCAACCACCTCGCTCCTCCGCATCCTTCACACGTGAGCCTCCCTTCCTCCCCTACTCTCTCCACACGTGCCCACCTCAACACCCTCCCTAGCTTCCCGTTCTCATTCATCGCCGTCACTTCCGCAGCTCCTCCCAAGTACCTCCCTTTCACAAACACTCTCGGCGGCGCCACAGTGGCTTCGTCTTGAAGAAGCTCTTTAAGCTCGCTCAACACTCCGGCATCTAAAGCCACGTCCCTCTCGTCCACCACCACTCCTTGCTGCTCCATGATGGCCCTCACACGCATGCAATCTTCGTACGTGCGACGCACTCCTTGCAAGGACGTCGTGTAGACCACCAAACCTTCACCTCCTCCCGGCGGACACTTCTCCGGGAACTCCCTAAGTGGGTCCCAGTTCATCACCGGTTTCTTGTTCCCTTCTTTCTCCCTCCGTTCTCTGTCTCTCTTGACGAATATGTTCTCCTTCACTGACCGAGGCCCTGAGTAGGACGACTGAGTCGACTCCGTCCGATCTTCTGACTCGGGTTTTAACTTGGACATAGACTCCGTTCTCTTAAGCTTGACCACCGTCGTAGGGATTTGTGCGGCGATGCTTCTTTTGGCCTTCGCTTCAAGCTCGTCCAGAGTGTGGAAGGATGCGCTCTTCCGCGGAAGCCGCCGTGGAGGAGTGGCTGGAGGTTTAACGGAGACCTCTTCCGGTGGTTTAACGGCGGCGGGTTTGAGTTTAGTTTCTAAAGATTTGCTGACCTCATCCCATGTTTTAGGAGCGTCGCCTTCGTCATCATCCTCGAGAGTGTCTGGGACCTTGGCTGGCACGGCGGCGTATGGCGGTTTCTCATCATCTTCTTCTTGTTCGAGTTTTAGCCATGGCTCTTGGATGGCGTTGACATCAAACACCGCAAAACTCGACGGCGGTGGTTTGTAGACGTCGGCGACGACGTTGGCTTTGGCTTGCTTGGACGATGCACAACCCATTTTAATCTTATCAAACTGCGTATTTAGTTTTCTTTGGATGCGTGTTGTGCTTATTATTATATTGTATGAAGAAAAACAAGAAAATATGATGGGGTACCAATTTGTGTGGTCTTAGACGACCCTTCTCTTATCTAAATATTAGTATTATTTTTGTATTCTTCCTATAATGATGAGTTACGCATATTGAATGTAATTTTTTACGCATTTTAAAGTTAATTTCATATTTGTATTTTTCAATTTGAAAAAAAAATAAATCTAAAAAAGTAAAAAATATATATATTCAAATCAAAACTAATTTATACTTGAAAAAATAAAAAATAAAAATTAACAGCTAATATTTTTTAAAAATACAGATAATTATTAGTTAAAAAAATTATTTTCTCTCTCTAATAAAATTATAGACGAAAATTACTAAATATTTTTTTTAGATATACCAATTAGAATTTCAAAAACTAAGATTTTATATCCAAGTAGACAATAAACTTATTTTTAATAACTAGATTTCGAAAAATTTATTAAGATTTCAAATTAATGTAAAAGATGTATTATCCAATCTATGGAAAAATATTTGTTTTAATTTTCGCATTGGCGAGTTGATAAAACTAAATTTATATAGTTGATAAATTAATATATTTTCTTTGCTCACAATTATAATATTAAAATTATTACTTCATATTTCATAAAATATTTATGCAAATACATGTCTGTAAAACTGTAATATACAATTAAAAAAATATTATCTTAAAAAAATAATTTTTAAAAGAAATATAACAATCATTTTTATTATTATATTATATTTTTTTAAAAAATTTGTAAGCACGGGATAGTTGTTGATTAATTTGGTGTCCATGAATAAAAGTTTGATTGTAATGAGAATTACTTAAGACAAACGAGCACCACAAAGTGTACTTGTGGCTTCAGTGTAAGATACGTACAATCAATCTTCAAAAAATGTCTCTCGTAAATGCAAATAATGTCACAATCTCTCTAAGCTACCAAAGAAAGAAATGTAAATGTCATTATAATTTGCTATAGGAATAAAATGCATTTTCATAACACTTTGATAGTATCAATTTCTCACCAAAATCACAACCAAGAAAAAAAAAAGAAAAAAAAAAAAGCAAATTAATTTGAAGTGTCAATATGGAGGAATGTTAGAAAGGTTATGCATTTTGAATAACAGAAATACTCAAAGATAGATGATCATATAGACTATAGAGGTCCAAATAGTAGTAAACTATCGAAGGATCATCATGTTACACAACTTGATACACTTTGGGGTTATTGCATCAATCAAGCCTCCTACTCTATTAGGTGATCATCAGTGCCATTTGTATTTTTTTGTGACCTTCTTCTACTCCCAATTATCTGCTCAAGCCCCGATTGAATAAAATTTCTGTCAAATCTTAGTCAGACACTTGTCAGCATCGTGGCTCGAGGCTCGAGAGGAATCAAATTTGTTACGCCGTTAGACGACGTGGTGTGGTTTTATGATTATTATATATTTTTGGTTATCCATATCCACATGAATCTCATGTGTCACAGATAAGCACTCTATAGGAACCTCAGGGGACAGGTGTAACCGGTGCCAATGCAGTATCTGCGAGGTCTGTATAAACTGATTAAGGGGTTATATTTTAGATATACCAATTAGAATTTCAAAAACTAAGATTTTATATCCAAGTATGAGTATGAAGCTTTCCCATCTCAGTCTCGATCTTCGTAATCGCCTTCTCGATGAAACAATCGACGGCTTCTCTCACGATGAGCTTGTACGGATCTCGGGAAAGATCGAGACCCAACTCAGAGGAAGCTTCTTCTCGGGCCTTGATCTCTGTGATCTCAAGTAAGCTCGAACGTTTCAGGATCTTCTTCATTGTTTCCTTGATCTTCTTCTTCACATCCTTATCCATCACCACTTCTCTCGCCGCTGCTTCTTCTTCCTCCATTGATTTTTTTTTTTCTTGGATGGAGACGGCTGGCCGGCAAAGGATCGACGGAGATGAGCGTTTCGGAGAGAAGACAACAAAATTCAAACACCTTGTCTTAATGGGCCGAGTAATGGGCCTTTAAATATATATATATATATGTTCATGCCTACTAAATGTCTTCTTAATACACTGAAATAAAATAATCCAAAGGAGGAGGATTCTTCAAAAAAAATTGTATGTGGGAGGTGGTGCGTTTGTGTTTTCTATGATGGGATTTTGGGGTGTGTGTTATCTACGAACGAACGAGGTAAATTAATTCTGGCCGACTACAGAACAAAAACTCCCACTTAAATTAATTATTAGTATTGTTTGCCAAAAATAAATAAATTAATTATTAGTTTTATTTGACCCAAAAATAAATTAATTACTAGTATTATAAATTGCTTCTTTTCTCTAGGAAAATTACCAAAGATAAAGTACAGTAAATTAAATATTAATTCTTAATAATCTTCATTTTGATTGAGTATTGTATCTTCAAAAATTAATAATGTCTCTTCGTTTTTAATGACTATTATTAATTGATTTTCTAAAACATATATTTGTAATGAAATTCTAATGTAATAAACTATCCTTCATAAAGTTATATTAGAAATGTACTTTCCAAATATTATTAGGAAAGGATAGGTTACACTTAAACTTTAAAAAAAAAAAAAAAAGCGAGGAGCAAATGCAATTTTAAAAAAAAAATGAAAAGGAAATATCCTAGCTAATAGGTATTTGTGTAATTATCATTTTGTTTATCTCATTCTCTCTTCCAATCATCTTGATCGGAGAGTATATATATATATATATGTTTAAATGTCCTTTTGATGCTGATTAATTTTACATATTAATTTATTTAGTCATGGCTTATGTACTGCTACAAACTTTCGTTATTAACAATATATCTTTATGGGTCAAATCGAAAATCGTACAGTCACCACCTTTTTTATTATTAGTTTATAAATATGATTGTTGAATTTCATTAAGTATTAGATACAACAACAATACATAAATATTTGATAGAGAACCAAAACCTTTTTTGTTGTCTGCCCGATCACAATCATCATTGAAATTTAGAGTCTTGTCAAACACACGAAATTAATGGAAGAACAACAAATCTGAACCCAAACCAGTTGGTGGTACACAACATCATCCAGGTATCATTCTCTTTTGATTTTCTGTTTCCTATATGTAAATAGAGATCTCTCTACGGGTTTCAACAAATTTGTTTTCTTGTCTTAGCAAAAAGATCTTGACTCTGTAGACTTATTTTGATCTTGGCCTCTTTGGGTTACTTAGCTAGCTCGCACATATATATGATTATATCAAAAATAAATTGGGGAAACTTTCCAGAGTTTGTTAATAATTAATAGGTTAATTGACCATCTTTTTAGTTTCAACTTTCAAGCATGTTTTCGTGTTCTTCCTAATTCTTGCATGTCTCATCATGTTCTTGATTCGTTGATCGTGATTTTGAACATATATAAAAAATGATCAGAGATCATAAAGCTACAAAAAAAAAAACAGATTCATCAATCTTTGTGTTAATCCAATGATCATTTCTTTTCTTTTATATGTATAATCTGAACGGATCATTGATACAAAGATTAAGATCGGGAGTCTGAAACTGGTTTTGTTTTTTTGGTTTTGCTTATTTTAGCAGAACAATAAATTGTAATTCTATTACGTACCAAACCAAAAGTTATTGAAAAATGTTGGCATTCGTGAAATGCTTCTCGTTGAAGCGAACAAAGCATCCTCGTGGATATGAGGATCCTCATGTTCTTGCATCCGAAACTCCCTGTAAGTCAAAACAAAAATTAACCTCACAAAATTCTCTTAATTTTTTGTTTTTTTAACTAATTAATTAAGAAAAGATAAAGACTATTTAATAGAGAGAGACGACAGACACAAGACATAACAATGACGATTAACGAGTAACGACTATGAGCTGTAAAATAGATCTATATATGAAGCAATATATAAAAATATGATTTATCTATGCAGTTACGGTGAATGAGATAGAGGCTTTACACAATTTGTTCAAGAAGCTTAGTACATCCATTATCGATGATGGTCTTATCCATAAGGTAATTACATTTGTTTTTTTTTTATGGGTTCAATTTTTTTTTTTTTTAAAAGCTAGCTAGGATTAAATAAAACAAACCACACTTTTATTTAGGATTTAATTTGCACCTTAATTAAATGAACTAATAATTAATATTTGATGAGCAGGAAGAGCTTCTTCTGGCTTTGTTCAGAAACAGCAGTATGCAAAATCTATTTGCGGACAGGGTTCGTATATCTATTACATATATACTTGCTGCATCCTTAACATATTTAATTTTGGTTCGTTATATTTCCTTGGTTAGTTATTGGAGGATCGGAGTAGTTTTTACTTTCAATGTCACGACAAGTAAAAAAAAAATGTTTAATTAGAGATAGTGCATATGGTGGTGCAGGTGTTTTATATGTTTGATAGGAAACGAAACGGTGTGATTGAGTTTGGAGAATTTGTTCGTTCCCTTAGCATCTTCCATCCATACACTCCCGAACATGAAAAGTCCGCATGTACGTAACGTACTTATATTAATTAGGATCATGAAGATATACGTTTTTATGTGCATGCGTATTTAAGAGATCAAGTATACGGGTTTTCGACTAATTAGATTACGTATGTATGTTGTAAAAATTGTAGTTATGTTCAAGCTTTTTGACCTCCATGGAACCGGATTCATCCAGCCCCATGAGGTACTGATAAAATGCTATACATCTCATCAATTGGTATAATATATAAAATTGATGTATGTATGCATATAAACATTTTGATGTGTAATGATATATGGTTTGGTGGGAAAATAGTTGAAGAAGATGGTGGGCGCACTACTAGGTGAAACAGACTTAGAAATATCGGAAGAATCTATTGAAGCTATCGTGGAACAGGTCCTAAATATTTTCATCTATTTTGCAACATTAATATTCCTATTTAATATCTCATGCTGAATATGTTACCAACAGACGATGCTCGAGGTTGATACAAACAAAGATGGGAAGATCGATGAAGAAGAGTGGAAAGAGCTCATCGCTAAGAATCCTTCAATCCTCAAAAACATGACTCTACCTTACCTCAAGTATACTATATTTAATTGTTCACGTTTTTATTTCAAAATTTTCTACATCTTTCTTGTTATTGATAACTTACGTCCTCGTATAATGATTTTACAGGGAAGTGACATTAGCATTTCCAAGCTTTGTACTCGACTCCGAAGTAGAAGACTAGAGAGAATCTAGAATCGGATACCTTGGGAACAAGTCTGAAACTGATTTTACAAATTTTTATTTATCATGCAATGCATGTCTCACGTTGGTTTTGGTTATAATTTATTACTTATTACTGTTGATATCGATTCAATTCGAAGGGAATTTTAAATCTGGGTTACCTAAACCGTTATGAAATTAAACCGATCGATTGTTTTGTAAACACAAAGCCGGGGGTCTCTAGTTGTTTAAGTATATGGTCCGATTCAAATTGTCCTACTTTTGATCGTGAGCGAATGATATGAGGACACGTGACAAAAGATGGCCACACTCGTAACGGTCACTGGTTGAGAGCGCAACGGCTATAGAGGAGCCAACCCACCAGTGCAACCAGAAGAAGTCTACAACAGCGTCGGGTCCACACGTGTGTCGTTGTATCTGCGTCCAAAATTGCTTTTGAATTTTTAAATTACTCAAAGAGTTATTTTTTTCTTTACTCCTTGTTTTTCATGTACCAAATCGTGATGACATTAACTGATAAATAAATACATGTGTCAGCAGCTCCGATCGATTATTATACTGTCAGATTAAAGCCACCGGCCATACTAGACATTTTCAACAACTCATTTATATTAATGAATTAATTTAGGGAAGCTTTAGATGCTGCTACTATTTGGTTTTAAAAAATCGAATTATATTTAAGTTTTGAATGAAATTTAATTTAGATATTAACTGGTTAAACTTGGTCATGTGTCAGACTAGAGAATTTGGACACAACTAAGTAAACCGATAATTTTGAGGATTTTTTTTGAAGGATAAGAAATATAAGCAAAGGATATATAGATGCATGAACTGGTAATGGAATCTTGTCGAAAGAAACGTTATGTATCTTTAAATATATTTTTTATTAATGTTATGATGACTCACTTTCCTTTGAACCTTCTTTCGTGGTACATACAATACAAAAATTGTTGTTGTAACGTTCACCATTACTAATTGAAAAAAAATCCTATAAAAGTTGTTATTATACTTATATACATATATCATAATATACTAAACTATTTAAATATTATTTGTGAATTGTGATTCATGGTGATATATTTTCATAGAGAATTAGCATGTCATTATGTTACTGGTGTATACAATAATAATTTAAAGCTATAAGTTGAAAGAAAATTACGTTTAGTTTCTTGAATGGTTGAACTTAAACAGGACTCGTTTTATTTTAGTTGATATTGATAAAAACAGGAGGAGGGTTCTACGAACCTAGCGGCTACATTACATGACTCATTAGTCATATAAAACTATGTATTTAGATACTTTATTAAAATGATACTATTGAGTACTGTATAAAACTATGTAATGAAATGATGATTTAGGCTTTTGAGACATGATTTTATTTTATTTTTTTGGTAGAGGAAAGAGAGGACCCCATCCATGTGCAACGGCAATAATCTCGGTTTTCCAGACCAGTTCAAGTTTCCCTAACAAAAAAATTTAAAATGTTTCCAGTTGATTAATTTATAAATGTGTCGCCGTCTCTAACTCTAAATCCCATCTATTTTTTAAAAGAAATTAATCAATCACTTTAATGAATGAATGTTTTTTTTAGATTTTTTTTTTGTGTTTCCTTACAAAGAATGACACGTGGCAAGATATTATTTGCAAGAATGACTCACGATAACGTCGTCGGTAGCCTGCAAACCCCAAAAGCCACGTCAATATTCCCGTTAATTCGATGACGGCATCATCACCACGTTACATCCGTTAATCAGATAAGAACGGATTCATTAATAATATTATACTATTATCTTAAAATTTTTTTTGGTAAAGTACTATTATCTTAAAAATTGTAAAATGGTACTTGGTTAAACACTAACATATCTTAGAAGTTAAGATAACACATATCAATTCACAATTTGCGCGTATTAATTTTGAGATATTTAAAACTAAAAAGAACTAAAAAGGAATTTCATTTATATAGAATACATATATTTTTTTTTTTAAAAGGTAAAGGGAATATTATCATTATTGGAAGGGCTTTAATTTAAAAAAAGGTCGTGAATGTGAAAAAATTAACAGCGTTAATGATAAAATGCAAAAAAAAAAAAAAAAAAAAAAAAAAAAANAAAAAGGCTAAAGGAAGGAAGGAGGGAGGGAGCGCGTCTTACTCTATTTAAAGAAACAGCTCTCCCAAAGGCTTCTATTGATCCAAAAATCTTCTCTTTGATCCTTCCGTAGATTTTGTTTCTCAAGAATTATTAAAAAAAAAAAAAAAACTCATATATCGATCCGAAGATCCATTTCGAGAAATTGGTGGGCTTTTGTTGGTTTCTATTAATCTTCGTTTCCGATTTAGATCGTTTCTGGAATATTTTTTTTTTTTTCAGTTGAGACTCATCATGAGTTTACTATAGATAGAGGTTCGTCCTTGTTTGTTTGTTTCTTTCTGTCTGCTTTTTAGGGTTTGATTTTAGTTTTTTTTTTTTTTTGGTTTGTTGGGTTTTTGGATCTTCCGAAATCGATTTTTGTTCCATGGAAGGGTGTCTCTTGTTGATACACCCGTACGAGTAGTAGAAGAAGAAAGATCTATGATTTAGAGAGAGAGAGAGAGAGAGCTATTTTAGGGTTTTTGATTTAGAGAATTTTCAAAAGATAGGAAATGTCAGTTGCTGATGTTGCTTTGAGTCCGATTCATAGAGGAGGAGGAGGATCGGGTTTTGCTTTTGCTCACCAACAACATTCAAAGCAGCACTACTACTCTGTCAACTCTGTTTTGGTCTTCCTTAGCATCTCTGGTTCTACTACGATGCCTATGCTCATCTTGGAGTCTGATTCCATCGCCGAGGTCAAACTTAGGATCCAGACTTGTAATGGTTTTAGGGTTAAAAGACAGAAACTTGTTTTCAGTGGTCGAGAGCTCGCTAGGAACGCCTCACGCGTCAAGGACTACGGTGTCACTGGTGGTAGTGTCTTGCATTTGGTCCTTAAGCTCTATGACCCTTTGCTTGTCACTGTCATCTCCACTTGCGGCAAGTTCTTTCAGTTTCATGTCGATCGTCGTAGGAATGTTGGTTATTTGAAGAAACGGATCTCTAAAGAGGGCAAAGGGTTTCCTGACGTTGATGATCAGGAGATCTTGTTTCAAGGGGAGAAGCTTGATGACAGCAGAATCATTGGTGGGATTTGCAAAGATGGCAGCAACTCTGTCATCCATTTGCTTGTTAAGAAATCCCTGAAAGAAGCTTTTTATCTTCCCGCTCCTGTGATAAGAGAAGAAGATGCTTCTTCTGGTAAAAAACACGTCTTTTTAGAGCCTGTTGTTCTTAACCCTGATGTGGAATTACCTAAGGTCCTCGAGGAGATGATTGACCGCACGGTTGATGGGTTGAACAAAGGTAATCCACCTGTGAGATCAGCTGAAGGAACGGGAGGGACCTATCTGATGCAGGATTCTTCAGGTCTCAACTATGTATCTGTCTTCAAGCCCATGGATGAGGAGCCAATGGCTGTTAACAATCCTCAGCAGCTTCCCGTGTCATCAGATGGTCAGGGATTGAAGAGAGGAACTAGGGTAGGAGAAGGGGCAACTAGAGAAGTTGCAGCTTACTTATTAGATCATCCAAAAAGCGGCCCGAGATCTGTGTCTAGACAAGTTATGGGTTTTGCTGGTGTGCCGCCAACTGCAATGGTCAGAAGCTCTCACAGAGTGTATAATTATCCAAAGGGATTTGACGGTTCTGTTTCAAATGATGCCAAAGTTGGTTCTTTGCAAATGTTCATGAAGAACAATGGAAGCTGCGAAGACATTGGCCCTGGAGCTTTTCCTGTTGAAGAAGTGCATAAAATCTGTGCCTTTGACATAAGAATGGCAAATGCAGATCGACATGCTGGAAACATATTGACCGGGAAAACTGAAGAAGGAAAAACTGTTCTAATTCCCATCGATCATGGCTATTGTTTGCCCGAGAATGTAAGTTCTCTCTTCACAACTTTATTCAACATTGATCCCTCCAATATATGTACAAGTAGAACTGATTTATTGAAATGTGTTTGCAGTTTGAAGATTGCACATTTGAGTGGCTTTACTGGCCGCAAGCCAAACTCCCGTTTTCTGCAGACACTCTTGACTACATTAAGTCTCTAGATTCCGAACAAGACATCGCGCTTCTGCAACACCATGGCTGGAATGTACCTGAAGCTGTCTCACGCACACTACATATCTCCACGATGCTGCTGAAGGAAGGCGCTGAGAGAAACCTAACGCCGTATCAAATAGGAATCATAATGTGCAGAGAAACGGTGAACAAAGACTCGGCGATTGAAGAGATAGTGAGAGAAGCTCATAACTCGGTGTTGCCTGCGTCGAGTGAGGCTACGTTTCTTGAAGCAGTCTCTGTGGCCATGGATCGTCGCTTGGACGAGCTAACTAAGTAACCCTTTTAAAAGTACATAATCAAGTTGGTTTTAATGGTATGTATGTATGTATGTAATGTATCTATTATGTTGAGAAAAACGTTGATAGGCTCTTCTTGGATAATTTTTTTCTTCCATGAAAGAAGCCCTTTGAACTCTTGTGTTTTTTTCCCTAAACCATAAATAAAACGTTGCTGTTTTTTGTTTGTATCGTCGTCAATTGTGCTGTGTGGTGTGGTATTGGAGGAGGAGGAGGATGCACAAAGTAAGGAACCTATCTATCTACGGGCATTTGTGTCATTTTCTCTCTAGTGATATTTTCTTTTGCAAGTTGGATCCAACCGAAGTTACATAATTTGGCTGTGTGCTCTCTGAATTCATGAGTCATGGAGTCTGACTTGTGTAAATTTTTGTCTTCCCATTACATTACATTATAGGCTTCCAATTAAAGAGCAAATCTCACTTAAAATGGACTTTAGACAATCTCACCCACTACATGTTGAAAAATATTCATACACATAAAAGAAAAGAAAAAAAAGAGTAAATCATGTGACTTTGGAAATCTTTTCAAATTAAAATACTAAATGACAAAAAACATTCTTGAGTGATGCAATAAGCTGAAGAATGAAATTAATCAACCAGTCTATTTCACTTGTCAAAATGGATCTAAATCTACATTATATTTTGCTGTTTCAAATATCTTCCCAAATTTACTCGGACACTTTTATAATGAATGTTTTGGGCTGAGTAACTCTTTTACCAAAATGAGAATATGTAAATGAAGAAGGAAAGGGCTTTTAATGATGTTTTGATTCATTGGTTGTCCTTAAAAAAAAAAAATACATAATAATAAATGCTCTCGAAGCACTCTCTACAGTCTCTACTCCACGTCTCCACCACTCTCTCACTCACTCACCCTCTGCTTCAACCCTATCTATCCTCGTCGTTTCCAAACACTCTCCGATCTCGGCAATGACCAAGCCACACGGTCGTCGCCGTTCTTCCAGCCGAACAAATCTAGCTTCTTGCGCCGTCGCCACCGTCTTCTTGCTCATCTTACTCGTCGTCCTCCTTGTCGTTTACTTAACAGTCTTCAAACCAAAAGACCCCAAGATCTCCGTTAACGCCGTCCAACTCCCGTCGTTCGCCGTCTCCAACAACACAGCTAACTTCACCTTCTCTCAGTACGTCGCCGTTCGAAACCCCAACCGTGCCGTGTTCTCTCATTACGACAGCTCTATTCAGCTCCTTTACTCGGGTAATCAAGTCGGGTTTATGTTCATACCCGCTGGTAAAATTGATTCGGGTCGGATTCAATACATGGCCGCCACTTTCACCGTCCAATCTTTCCCTATTTCTCCTCCTTCCTCCTCCGCAATCTCCACCGTCTCCGCCGCCGTTGTTCCAGATTCGCCGGTAATGCCTGGTCCTCCGGATTTCACCGTCTCTCCGAGAAACCCAGAGACGCCGGATTTACCGGGAAACCCCGATTTACCGGGAAATCCAGAAACGCCGGATTTTCCTGGGAATCCGGGTCCTCCGAGTATTCCGAGGAATCCAGGCTCGCCGCAGTTTCCGGGGAACCCAGGAGCTCCAGTTTTACCGAGGAATCCAGGCTCGCCGGAGTTTCCAGGAAATGCTCCGATAATTCCGGGTACTCCGGCGTTTCCGAGAAACCCAAATCCACCGGTTTTTCCAGGGAATCCCGGGTCGGGTAACCCGAGAAATATGGGTCCACCGGGTTTTCCAGGAACTGAAGCTCCACCGGGGTTTCCGGGTACGCCGGGAGGATTCGGCGGGGGAGGAACGGGGCCAACACTAGGAGATGGATATGCGAATCCGGGTTTCGGGTATGGGAATCGGGTCGGACCAACGATGGAGATAGAGTCGAAGATGGAGTTAGCGGGTCGGGTCAAAGTACTGCACGTGTTCACACATCACGTGGTCGCTAAATCGGATTGTCGGGTCACCGTCTCTATTGCCGATGGATCCGTCTTGGGCTTCCATTGCTAATTTTTTTTTTTATTTTTTTTTGCCCTTTTAAAAAAAAAATAGTTTTTGTCCCTTTTCCACTAATTTTGTTGCTCCTTTTATGTTTAAGGAAATTAATTAGAAATTGTAAAAATTTATTTTTTTCTCCTAAAAAAGAGTAAGTTCATAGTACTGTAGTTTTTGTTTTGATGCTGTTGCTTAGTTTTATTAGTGTTCTTTTTAAAGCTATATTATGATCACACGTTCTCTCCATCAATTGAGCCCAAAAATGCTGATGTGTGTTCCTGAGAATATGGCCGAACCTTTTATTTCTTTTTTAGTTTTGTACTTAAGTTGATTGTGGGAGCATAAGCATATGGGTTTTACTTACGTACCATTGAAAGATCTGTATTCCATTTCCAAAAGGTCTGTTTTTGTAAAGTAAAAGTGAAACTCATTGCATATCTTTGGATATAAAGAAAAAGTATTGAAATGTTTATTGGAAAATTTGATTTAAAAGGACATTTTTTCTTCAATTTGTCCCATTATATCTCTGAATTATGCAAATCATATATATTTTTAAAATTAAGTTCTAATATGTTTAGAAAACGTACAAAATCGATTTTGTTAAAGGTTTTTCATCATTTTTGTCACATCATTGGTGAAGCTCCCACTATCCTTGAGATTTGTGAATTTTCTTCAATTATCTTTTGTCCTTTTTTTCTTTGTAATTTTCTTCATTTCAATAGTTTACAGTTTACAAGTGAAGATTGTTTGTCTACTGCAATTGTGTAATTGGGCTTTTTCCCCCTCTGCTCATTATCAAAAGAAGACGTTACTCGCCCTTATTAGCTGATGAATAAGGACAAATTGAAATGCAGAGGTATTAATTCATATTTAAAATACTTGAAATAGCATACAAAAACCCATATGAAAAAGAATTGAATTCAAGTCCTAAATAATACAAATATAATCCCATGAAAGATAATTCCCTAAGAGAGATAATACAAACCCAATAAACAAAAGAATACGCTAAAGTTAAACCTAGGCGTGTATATCTAAATATGAATTACAAAAGGAGAAGGCAGATATATATGATATGAATAGAGAAGTAAGTTCTCCCTCACTGTGTTTGTTTTGGCATCAGAGCTAAAACCTGAGTAGTCTGTAACTGTAACATAAAAGATGAGACCCAAAAATAGAAAGAATGGGATATTGGATTTAGTGCTTTTGTTAAGTTGTGTCTGATGAAGAACCGTAACCAAAAGGATTGTTACTTGCCCAGTTCCATTGGTCCCTACACATTTCTTCGATTCCAAAATTTGCCCTGTCCACAGATTTTGATTTTCTTCTGTATTAGAGACTTGAGCAAAAAAAAAGGGTCCATGATACTGTGCTTAAATATAAAGGATTCGTTGGGTCTCTTTACTTACTTCCAGTTTAGTTCCCGTTCAGCTTTTTCTGTTGACGCATAGACGGTTTCTGCATCACCTGGTCTCCTTCCAACCTTCACCAGTGGGATTTTCTGTACGCATTATTTTCAAACTATCAAGTCCACACACATGCGTAAATGCGTACACATTTATGATTTTGTAAAGGGAGACACAGAAATGATCTTCTTACCATTCCAGAAGCTTTTTCAAATGCATCAACCATCTCCAACACTGTTGTTCCTTTTCCGGTTCCCAGGTTGTATACCTCACAACCTAGAACAACAGCCAAGTCAAACACCTGAGCTTGTTTGTATACATAAGCGGATATGCACTGTCACGAAAATTTGGTATTTATTAAGAAAAGAAAAAAAGCCTACCTATTTCAGTATCGTCTAACTTTTGAAGCGCACATATATGGCCATCTGCTAGATCAACGACATGAATATAGTCTCGTACCTGAAACAGAAAAGGACCGATAAGATCAATATAACTCATCACACCAAGGAATAAAAGCAAGATTATTCCATCACAAAGTATCGGGTCAAGTTGAAGTCGTCAACTTAGGAAGGAAATTAATTCTCATGATATTACTTTAACTATTGAAGCAAAGGAAAGTGAACTTATCAAAAGATCACGACACTTAAAGAGTTCTAGTGATGACTCAAATCCGTCCAGTGCCACTCATCTAGGATATGGAGCAAACAATTCCTTGGATTCCCAACCCATGGACCAAAAGTCAAGATTTATGTGGAAGAGTGACAAGAAGCAGGTCTATGTGAGAGCGATGCAGGGATACAAAGGACAGTAAAAAATGCAGGATTTTGTATAAGGATGTGAGAGTCTTACGCCGGTGCCATCTTTAGTGGTGTAGTCGGTTCCATAAATTTTTAGGTTAGGCAGCCTCCCAACAACGACTTGCTGGACGTAAGGCATGAGATTATTTGGAATTCCACAAGGATCCTCGCCAATGCGACCGCTAGGGTGAGCTCCAACAGGGTTAAAGTACCTCAACATTATGATTCTCCATCCAGGATCACCACGTTGTACATCACGGCAAATGTCCTCGATGAACAGCTACATACATAATGGGAAACATTTCAGGATATATAAATACCAATCAACTCTACAAAAAAAAAAAAAAGAAAAGCTTTCAGCTTCAGCATCGAAAACTACCGAGTACCTTTGTCCGTCCATAAGGGCTCATCCCAGACAGGGAAGACTCTTCTGTACAAGGAACCTCCTTTGGCCAGCCATACACAGTAGCGGATGAAGAAAACACAAGCTGATTTAGATCAATGACAAAAGGTTAAATCATATTTCACATACATAAGGAAAACCAAAAAAAAAACTGTAATACAGAACAAAAGGGGATTACTTTTTTACAACCGTGAGCAGCCATTACTTCCAAAAGTGTGATAGTCCCAATCAAGTTATTGTTATAATACAGAAGCGGCTTCGCCACGCTCTCGCCGACTGCTTTCATTCCAGCAAAATGCATTACTGCATCGAACCTACATTACAAACAAAAGAGGGATATAAGTCACATTTCTGGAGGATTAGAAAATGGAAACACAAAGCATTTCTCATTTTGATCAGATCCTAGCACGAAACATACAAAACTAAATTCTCTGTTATAAGATTCTCTCGTGCTAGGCTATTCGGATCTTAAGGCTCTCTATTAAGAACACGAAATCAAAGTCAAAGTTCACGAGATTTAAGAGTTGGAACATGTGTTTGCCTGGAAATGAGTAAATCAGTAAGAAGAAATAACTAAAAAAAAAACTCACTTTGATTCTGAGAAAACTTTCTCAAGTGCGGGTTTATCACGAAGGTCCACCTGCAGGTATATATAAGATTCATCAGCCATCTCAATTTGCCAAAAGAAAAATCTCAGATTACCAAAAGATAATGTCGAGCACAATTCGATCCAGCAATTGAATACGACTAGAAGATCAACATAACTTCCCAAATCAAGCATCGTAAGCAAATCGAGATACAAAAAAAAAAACCTCTCGGAATGGAATAATGATGATCCCACATAGAAGAAAAAGATGAACAAACCTGGTGGACGGTGAGATTTTGACCATGATCTCCGGCGAGCTCCTTGACGCGTTGGATCGAAACGAGAGAGGAATTGTCGAGGTTGTCAATGACAACGGTGCTGTAGCCGCCGAGAAGAAGCTGAAGAACCGTGTGACTTCCGATGTAACCAGCACCGCCGGTAACCAGAATATTCCCAACCATCGAAGCTCCAAGAGGCGCGATGAAGAGAGAGAGAGAGAGAGAGAGAGAATCAAAAAGAGAAGCTTCCCTGGAAAAAATACTAACTATCCTTTCTTCTTCTTCTTCTTCTTGTGTGTTTTTCGGAATAAAAAGAGGAGTGGAGAAGAGAAGACACGTGGCTTTTTCATTATTTTGTTAACCTTATTATTATTATTATTATTAATACTTCAATTAATTTAAATGTCACAATTCTCTGGAGAAAGTGTCACTTTGCGTGTTTAGCAACTACTAATAATTTAATTCACAAAGGCTTTGCATTTAAAAAAAAAAAAAATTAAGATTACAAAGGGACATGAAACAATCCCTAAGCGTATATTAAAAAAAAGGAAACTATATTTAAAGAAACTAATAATTTCGGTGATTATTAAACTACTACTAGTATATTTATTACATGACAAATGTACCGAAATTAACTAATAGCGACCGACAAAAGAAACTTAACTTTTAGCGATGCTCCAGAGTTTTTGACCTGTACCAAATGATCAGCATTTCCATTATTACTTAAACCAATTATAAAATTTTCAAAAAAAGTATTCATTTTTACAGTGCAAAAAATTCCCAATGCAGCTCTGGAGAAAGAAAAAGATTCTTAAAAAAAAAAGTTAACTAAAATTTAATAAATATTGCAAGTAAAGATGTTAATGCCAGAACATTCGTCCACATTTTTCATATCATTGACGAATCTACGTTGCAGTTTTGACAGCAGACATTTTCAATGTCATGCATATGCCCGCCGAAAGATTGATTATTGCTTTTATATGATTGTGATAATTTTGATGTATAATGTATGATGGTTAACTAACCCGGTTTGTTGACAGAGGGGTGTGTGTTTAAGGTTGAGAGCTGAGTAGTCTCTCGGCCTCGTCATTTGCTTCAGCCTGTATTTTCCATTTCTGCATTACAAACATATAGACCAAAGTAATTGTTAAATAGGACACAAACTTGTTGCAAGTATGTGTATATCTATGCTTGTGTTGTCCAAACTGATAACTGGAAACTTGCAGGAAAAAAGATGTACACAATTCAATGTACATGGAGTTTCCAAAACTAAAATACCTCTTCAAGGTTTTCGAGTTCCATGATCTGCTCTATCTGTTGAGCAATGTTTTCCTGTGGAAACAATGGGGTTCTAATCATCAGTCTTCAGATTCGATCACATCAGGTTCTTAACTAAACTCTTCGAAATACGAAATAACTCACAGTATTGTTCACTTCCTCGGCTGCAAGAACATCAGTGTCCATTTCCACCTCGATCTCAATCATTGAAGATATCTAAACGTATAAGAAATCGAGCTGAAAGATTAAAACCAGGAGATCAAGTGAGATTTGTGAATATCTAAAATGGTTTTGTTTCGTTTTCTTACTTTGGCATAACTATCGATCAGCTCAATCTTTCCCTTTATGGAGTTCTCTAGACTTTCTCGTACCTTCTTTACTCTTGTTCTTCGAGTACTATATTTGCGTGAGATACACATTTTATTATGATAGATCTCGTTGTGTTAACAATTTCCCAGATGATGAGGTTCAAATGATCTGAGAGGGTCATACCGGTAAGCTGGCTCTCCTACTGCTAAAATTTTGTTCTCGAGCTGGCACATTCGAGCCAACATCCACACCTAATGGACACAACAAAGTTTTAGTAGTGTGTTTGATTACATATTGCGGGTTTCAAAAGGTATGGATAAACGAGACTTGGTACCTCTTTCTCAACTGCTTCCTTTAGATCTCTAATGCGGCGCTGGAGCACATCATACTGAGACAAGAGTTGCTGCTTGATACCAACCACATCTACTGTCCGTTCAGGGAGCTGAAACCGTGCAAGGGAATATGAGATTCAAACCAAAGAGACTAAGACATGTTCACTTGATACAGTTCACATGTTAGAGAATATAACCTGATTTAGCTGAGGAAGGACAAAAGAATTTACGGTTACTCCAACTGCTAGTGATGTAACAGCAGCAACTGAGAGTAATTGAGGCAAACTGGGATTAATAATACCAGAAGCAGCATCTCCCGTAGCCAAAACAGCAAGAAGGGGTATTATAAACGATGGTTGCAAGATCTTATCTCCATCTTGTAAAGGAGGCCTTAGCAAGAGTGACTCTCGTCCATCCTTGTGCTTTGTGAGGCTCATAGGTTCTCCAGGGTAAAACTTTGGAGCTTTGGGGCTAAATTTGAAAGGTCCCACTTGTCTGTAAACATTAGAAGGAGCAGCAGAGGCAACTGTCACTCTTTCTCCCTCTTGCGCAGGGAGTTCGGCTGTCTCAGTGGCAAACCGGTGCGTTCGGGCTGTACCGGAAGGAGTTCGTACCTGAAATCCAATGCAATGGTAACAATATCTGATGTACCAAAATCAAAATTACGCTGAAAATGAAAATGTGTTAGCAATGGCAATTACCACAATAGAGTGCACCGAAGATGTGATCTTGTTCTTCTTTATCTGGATTAGTCTGAGCCCTTTCTCCCAGAGAGGAATGTCCTTGCTGCGTTCGGCAGATGTAGCTCCTTAGAGAAAGTGAATATCCCAGCATCAACACCACACGCATCTCAATTTGTTTTACAGGTCAAATTAACAAACAAAAACCGCTCTCACACCCAACAAAATCTAAATCTAGAAACATATTAAAAGAAATACTAAAGCGTACTCTAAACAAACATATTAAAAGAAATCTAAATCTAAACCTAGAGGTAGGCAACAAAGAAGAGAAATACTAAAGAGTACTAACCCGAGCTCTTCTGATTCAATGCTGGTTATGTCACCAGAGAAAAGCTCATACTGGTAACGGCAATTAGCGCAAGATGCAATCTAGAAACATAGACAGCACAAATCATCAAGTTATTCTTAAAAAAAGATATACTGAGCAAAAACAATCAGTTAGATTGGGTCAGTCATTACCTGAACTCCATGCTGGGGTTGTGCAACAGCAATGGCAATCAAACAGGTGGGACATCTCACAATTTTACCAAAGGGAACCTAAGATCACATTAATTAATTAAGTTGAGACTAACTAATTTCAAGAGTGTCCTAAGAAACTGTTAAAAGGTGTTGTTGCATAGTAACCTCCTCAGCAGGGGAGATTCCAACACGGCAAATATCTCCGATGATCCTTAGAGAATCAGAAACCCTTAAGGAAGCAGCAAGACTATTAACCAACATCGTGTAGACCTCAACGTCAGGCCTTGACCATCTCCATCGATCAATTTCACTTCCACCTGTGCAAAAACAAAAACATATATAATCAATCCTAAATTTGCTCAATCAATCACAGAAACTCCTACTCTTGATGAATGAGATGAGAGAACCTAAATCGAAACTCGCTCGCATGGCGTAGAAGATCGACAAGGCAAGATCAACATTGCCGCGACTGACAGCAGCGGAGATTATCGAACGGCAATCTTCAAGCTCAACGATTCCGCCGCGATTTGACCCGAATCGTTCAGAAATCATCTCGAGCGCTTCATCCGCATCTCCAACGGCGGATACGCTGCTCAGAAGCTCGTCGTCGAGAATAGAAGACGAAACATCGGCTGCGGCGGAGCTGAAACTGTCTCTGCTCCGGTCTCCATAAGACGAGAATAGAATTTGTCGCTGTATACGACCGATATTCGCCGGTTTGAAGAACAGAGAGCGGAGAAGAGGGTGAGTGTCGTCGTGGAGGTTAGGGATGCGATTGATTCGGGAGAAGACGGAGGAAACTACACGAAGACTCATTGATTAAAAGCGGAAGAGAAAGTCACCGGCGAAGAAGACGGAGGAGCATCGGTTCGGTGGTGGTTCTCTCGGAGATGAGGAACGAGAGGCTATGAAAGAGGGAAGAAGAAACCAACAACGGTCTCTAATGATATTGTTTTTTACTTTCTTCTATCTATTGCTTCGGTTGATCTTGCGCCGTTGATTTTTCGATCTTCTAACCCAAAAAAAAAACAATCCGACGGCGGTTGAGCTTGAGAGATATATTAGTAAGTCACAAAATTAATAATTAAATGTATAATGGAGGTGCGGGGAATCGAACCCCGTGCCTCTCGCATGCGAAGCGAGCGCTCTACCATATGAGCTACACCCCCGAATCATGTTTATTGTCAAGGATGTATTCAATTATAACTTGGAAAACCAAAAACATCTTCACAAAGCAGTAGAATATTAAACATTAAATTTCGTAAACGTATGAAAGAAAAAAGAAAAAGGAAAAAAAAAAAAGTAGAGACATTTGTTTTTTTCCGAGGTAGTCTCTTTCCATATTTGTGTAATTTTGTTGTGTATACCACACAATTCTCCAATTTGCAAAACGATCTGGGCTTACTAGTTTGGGCTCCATAAGTATGGGCCGAAATTGCTAACTTTTTTTGTCTTTGTTTTTTTTGACATCAATCTAACTTGGTTAAATTTGTTTGTTATCCGGAAAAGAAAAGAAAAACTCAAAACGATAGTAACAGAAAAGTGAGATACAGTTTTTTGAGTCATACTTTTTTAGTAGAGAGAGAGAGAGAGAGAGAGAGAGCTTAGAAGCACACTAAGCAACCATGGCGGGAATGGTCGATACGCAGAATTAGCTTCTCCCTTTTCTTTTTGTTTCTGATCGGCGAATTCATCTTCTCCGATTAGCGAGTATCTGATCACCATATCAAAACGGTTACTAGAACGAACGAGAAGAAACTGAGATAATTTTCCCCTACTGGAGCTAAGTTGACGAAGAAACAACCATCCATGGCAGGAACAGATGATACACAAGAGAAGATTCGCTCTTTGATCGGAGACTTGAAACATGAAAGATCTCGAAAAGGTAAAGAAAGATCTTTCTTGCTTCTTTTTTGTCTCAGGATTTCGTAAGAGAACAATATATCTAATTGTGAAGATCGGTGTGAAAATTCAATTATAAGATGATCGGAATGAAATGTTGGTGGAATTTAGGGTTTAAGATTGATTCTGAGTGATTCGGATTGATCACATTGTTCTGATATTGTTTCTGTTGGTGATTTTTGGTCGTCAAAGTGCAAAAGTGTGTTGAATTGAAGAATCGTGTGAAAGATCGCGAATCGGGATTAGAATATGTGGATGCTACTCTTGAACGTCTTAGGTCTTTAAACCAAGTAGCGGAGGAGGAAGATACTACTACGACTAACGTCAACGAGTCTTCAAGCGGTGCTACAATCCAGTGTCCTGAGGTCAGTTTCCAATTTCGTTAAATGAGTTGGAAGTGGATGCTTAGAATTTTCTTTGGGTTGTTTTATCCTGAGCGCGCGTTTTGAGCTTGGAAATTGTACCTTTCTTCAGGCGAGGATTGCTCTTTACAACGAAAAAAGGATTCTTCTTCTTCCGGATGAAATTTCTAATCTTGAAAGTGAAATACATGCTCGTCAGGTATCACATATGGATGCTCTTTTTAAATGCTGTTTATATAAAATTTCGTGCTAATGGTTGATGACTATTAATGTTTCGATGCTTGCCAAAACAGGTCAAGGAAGCACTGGTCAGGTTCAAATTTCATTTGGCTTTTTTGTTTCTTGTTTATGATCTAACATAGATCAATTTATATTCTTTCTTTCTTCTTCTCTTTGCTGATGCAGAGATCAATTTCTTTACAAAGTCCTTCAACCAAAGAAGGAAGCAAAAACTTTTATTAATGATAAGCTGTCTGATGTGAATTCTCAAAAGCAAAATGAGCTGCTAACATCCAAGAAGAATTTAGAGTTTATGGAGAAGCAACTGGATGAGTTTGTTGAAGAGAAGGCAGAAATGGAGAACCAACAGCATGCTCTGGTTGAACAGTACGAAGTACTCACAAATAAGAATATACTTTTGGAGAAAAAATTGGAAGAACAAAAGAGGGACAACCAATATCTTACCACAAAGCGTGATGAACTCCAAGGACTTTTCAGTAAGGTAAGTAAATAAATAGAATAGGAAACTCAATATATACATTGCGAAAGGCACGGATTGTGATATTCAACAGTAAACTCAATATACTTTCTTTTCTCACTTAGAATAAACAGAGAAACCGTTGGAACTATGAGACAGCAGCAGAGTTTCGAAAGGAGGAGGTATACAATATGACCTTGAATACGTACTGTTTATCATTTGCTTATAGCTCGTTGAATAGGTCATATGTTGTTTAGGTACTACTATCCAATGCAATCATTTTTTTTATTTTCAGGTGGCATACCACATAAAGAATTGGGAAGATGAGCAGAAAACCTTAATTGCAAATGAGAGAAAGAACTGGGAAGAAGAGAAGGAATGCTTACTGAGGGAGAAGGATCCCATAGATGGTTCTATATTACAAACAATGGTGAATAAATTACCAAATTGGCTGAAGAGTACTGTAGCCCCCAAAGGCATCTTGACAAGAGATGAGTTGGGGGTGATGATGGGTGCATTAGTAGCCATCACTGCTTACGTGGTTACATATGCTAATGAAAGCGTGAAGATAACTGCTATCGGTGCATTTGCTTCACTATGCGGTATAGTCATTGGGAAGGTATTCAACAATGTCGTCACTTACATCTCCATGGATAAAGAAGCCGAGGTGGAGCCAAGCTTGAAGAAAGCTGCTAATTCTATACCATGGATAATTATAGGAGGAGTAGTCCCTCTTTTCTGCGGATTGATACAGGATTATTGGACAAGATTTATTGTTACAGCCAGCTTAGCCTTAGCGATGAAGATAACCTTTGCTTGCATATGGACCGCTTCTTATGGAGTCAGCAAGTGCAGAGCTATGTGTGTGGTTGTGGTAGGAGTCATTGGTACCGGTTTGGCAGCAGGTGTTCCCCACGTCGTCAAGATGATAGCAAAGTGAAGGAACATGAAGACTCAAATCTGTTTCTTGAACAAGGTTGAAATTCGTTTGTTTGTTTGTGTAGTTTTATTGTAGTTGACTCTATAAATATAGTGTGTGAGTATTTTCAAGAAGATAGTAAGAGACAATAGTTACTTGTATGTGAAAGAAAATTTTTGAGCAGAATAAGCTCAAGTGGATCAAATGGTGCTCAAGTAGTAGGTACATGATGTTATGTTTCAGTTGCTAAGTGTTGACTGTTAACAAGAGGTTGATTTAACAACTTAAGATAACAAGAGAGTCGGAACAAAGAGAAACAGGGTTACACATTACTATATATACATCCGAGCAACAAGGGTTAACAGTCAACACTTTAAAAACACATCCGACATCCCTCTTCTTTAAAAACACAGTCATCTTGTTCACATTACTATACATCCGAGCAACTTTTTAATCTGAAATCACGTGACTCAGCTATAAAATTACACATTCGTGTGTTTTTATAACCAACATAAAATTGTTCAAGTATAAGGAACTGGTTAACAAGTGAAATGTGAAAAAAACTAGTGATATCTAAATTTGCTCTTGGAAGTAAAATATATGTGGACACCCACAAGAATGGCAGCTAATCAACAGTAAAATTTGATGAAAAGGTAAAAAAGAGACATGTACATAGAACCAAAAGATAAGGCAATAGCAGAACACAAAATCAGAGACTTATTCATCCCAAAATTATGCGAAACATTTTTGTCGGGGAAGATGCTTACTATTGTGTATATGATTCTGATTGAGTGATTTCCACATAATGTATGTATCCATTCTTCCAGTGTCTAGTTCCGCTTCGAGTCATTTGGTTCTTTAAAAAAATAAAATAAAAAGTGTAAATTCGCTCACTAACTTTATTTTTATTTTTTTGTGAATCATTCAATGAGCAAGGGTAATTATGTTTATTAGTAGTATATATCTTCAATTTTAGAAGATATAGTAAAGATTTTGTTCATAATTATCTGTTTAAGTCAATGAGATGTAAATGTCTACAAATTAAATATTGTTTTTAAACTTTTCGTTATTAAGTGTATATATATATATATATTTACAGGATATTGTAAATGATATATATTAAAACAATAGAATTCCATAATCCCACTCACATAAGGAAAATATTTAGCTGGAAAAAAAAGTAAGGAAAATAATTTAAAGTTATCCGTTAAATATTGACGTCTACTTACTTTCACATCTTGTTACATGTTGATGCTTTTGGTGGTTAAAAATAAGGGAAAAAACAATAGGAGTAAGAAATTTTGTATATATACTGTACGTCGCCTTACAAGTTAAAAATTGCTTTAGTTATTCATATTGTTTCAGTAATGGGATCTATGGCACCTCCTCCCTTCGACGACCGGCGTGATGATATAATAGAGCTTTCAAGCTCTTTAATGGTCTTGATCCTTTTTTTTATGAACATTTGTATAATCATGACTATCATGTTTTTGGATTGGTTGACTAATGATTATTTTGAGAAGGAACATCACCGCTTACATGATATCGAACTCGGGAGGTTGCCTGCGGGGGAGATGATCCAGGAAATATCAGATGATGACAGCGACTGATTGATTTCTGGAGACCCATGCATGGGAGTTTAAATAAAAGATGTATACTAAGTTCAATATTGTTACATTCTAAGTTTTACTTTTAGTCATCGTTGATCGACTTATTATAAGGCACCTCCTTTTTTAAAAATTTGATTGTTGTCAACATTAATTGTCGGTCGTTCGTCCATGGTTGGGAATGATGAACTTGTGCTCGACTCGAGGTGATGGATCTTAATTAAGTTCATAGTTGGATATTTTTCTTCAAATTATCACACAAAATACTAAAACCAAAAATCCATCAATATCGCAGGACTTGTTTTTATTGATTTCTTTACGCTGAAGAAAACCACGTAAGAACTGATTCTTACTATGTAAGGTACTAGTAATACGATAAATTGACCATTAATGAATCATTCCATTTCGCAACGAATTGCCCATGGTAAGGGAATTGAAGGTCACAAAATTGTTGAAGCTAAACATCCTAAAGAGAGATATCAGCGTTAGGTCCATTAATTGCCGGCTTGTGATTAGGGTTCCTTTCTTCTTTGATCATTATGGCCGCCGGAGATATAGGGTGGTACGTAGTTATCCAATAGTTAACTAACTTTTCCTAATCTATATGTAACTCAAAAAATTATGTAAAAATAAGAGAAAAAAAAAAAACTCTAATTCTATATTGTGTCAACGGCTAACCTAGTTAGGAGTCAGCCGCTAGCTCCTCTACTTATATATATCGTTTGTATAGCTACTCTACTTACAAAGACTTTCCCAGTTACTCTTATATATTCATTAAATCGAGAAGTCCTCTCCTCTCGCAAACACCATGGATGCATCACGATATGAAGAAACCGTAATAGTTTTGTTCAGGGTAATGGTGGTGATGTCCATGATTGTTATCCTTTTCGGCTCTTGTCTTTGTTTTAAATTTTGCTCACGGACGTCTACTCAAAAAGATGAAGATATTGTGCACCTCACTTTTTAGCCCATGGAGCTTGAATTCTAATGACGATCAAGACAAAGCGCAAAGTTAGCGATGAAGATAAATTATCTTGTAGTCATCTTAATATTCTCTATAAACTTCTTTTTTTCCCTTAAATTATTATTATGGGATTTGCTTCAATATTAATTAATCTGTCTCTTATCTTCTGAATTGAAGACCTATCAGATTTACAATAAAGATATTGTGGTTACGTATTTTATTTATCTTTTTGGAGACGATTATCTTCAGAAATTACATATAATTATATATATATATATATGTATCAAGCCGTATTCATCATGTAATCGGATTACAACCAAGACTTAACAACAATACATATATATATAATATATGCAAGATCATTCTCTTTTTATAGGTGAAAATTAACTCAAAGCTCTAGTTAAATATTATCACATTACCTAATTTACCTTGTTAGTGGATCGCTATCTAGCTTAACCATGCAAGATGATGGTGACCACCTCTCCTCAGAAGAAACGTTAAAATTTATGTATGCGATGATCGGAGCCATATTCCTTTACCTTGTCCTTTTGGGCAGCATACTATTTTATTATCTTCGTAAGTGGCTATCCCTTCATAAACCCTCATATACTACTCTAAGAACCGACGAGACGATCAGCGACCATGATGTGGACAAGGGATCAATCATCGTCAATCGAGTTTGAAGTCTTTATTATGGTATTTAGTTTGTTCTTAAATCATTGGATTTGGTTCAATTTGTTCCTTCATTATATTTTGCTTTTGTGTCTTTACTCTTTCTATAAGAAATACTTAATCACTTTTAGTGAAATTCCTTTATTATGTTTTGTTGATCTATCTCTCTCTATCTGACATGAATATTTTAATCAAGTAACCTTGTGTTAGTTTTTTTCTTTTTTTCTTTTCATACATGCATATTCTCTCCGGATCTTGTATCCACAAATTAAAATCTAATAGGCACGATCGATCTCAAGTGATCAACTGATCATGATTACAAGAGGATGTACCCTAAGAAACTGAAAACCCCAAAGCACGAATGGCTCTTGGCAACGATTTAAACCGCAATTACAATTTATGAAATAAAATAAGAATAATTAAACTAATTGAAACACCTATAAACTAAGAAATAAAAACTGACGACAATAGGAAAAAACATGCCTTCTTCTAGGTCCGAGTATTACTAGTTTGTATCGCTGATCTTCGCTGATATGCCTCGTATAAGTCGTGGTCGTCGTTTTTGGTATAAGTCTTGGCATGTTGGAGGAGGAAGAGGCAGCCACAAAGGAAAAGAAAAATAACTATTAGGAAGAAGATCATCGCCGAAAACACAAATATCAACCGTATGTCGATCCATTCCAATGATCCCTTAGGTTGATACTCCATCAAGGTTTGTTAATTATGCCACAAACACTATGGTCATGAGCTCCATCAATTGTGTGTGTTTAATTTGTATATGTAGTATTGATTTATCATGATCAGCGGGTACGAGTCCTAATTATTTGGTGATAAGGATTCTTATTCCTTAAATTATCCAGTTATTAATAAATAAATAAAATGCGTAATAGTTTGTCAAAACATATATACGGAATATATATGGTACGAGATCGATCTCAAACTTTTCTAACAAAAATAAAAATATCTATCTAAAACTGTGATAAGCAAAAATGCTATATAGTTCCGATCATCGTGATATAAAACAATGCTCTAGAAGGCTAGAACCAATATATGATGACTATCATGATCAAACTCATTTCCATCATAGATCACATCTTTAGCATCTTCATGATCTATCCATTTCCTGGACTTCTGGACACTCCACGATGCTCTCTAAAGACGGTTCCCATGCCATCGACGATGATAGTGATGACAATGATGAAGCTCTTAAGATCCTCTTCTCTAGCTCTACCATAACATCTCTGGTAATCTTCAAGTTTCCATCATGATTCCTATTCATCTCAAGCAAAAACATGTCCAATTCATGTCTACTAAGCACTATCTTCACCTTCATCCCACCATGACCATCTTCACTATCACCACCATCAAGTTTGAAGGACTCTTTTTCTCTTTCTCTAACCTCTATCTTTCCTTCTTCCCCTTGATCTCCTCGCACCCATCTCTCCATGCAATTGCCCATTGACACCAAAACAAAATATGACAAATCTCAAGAAAAGAAAAAAAAAAAAATCACAGATTTGCTTCTCTTTTTCTTTGAAAATAAGTGATTGACATGAGTGTGAAAACACATGTATATATAGAGAAGGTAAAATTATTTAATATCAATCAAATCTTTTTAATACTGATTTGTCCTGTCAAAAGCTTTTGAAAATTCCCAACGACTCTCATGATTTATTCGGAGTGAAAATGACATATTTGAAAATGTAGTAAAGAATATGAGTATACGTTAAAACTTTATGAATCATTTTGCATATGGTGTCTAAATTTTTTTTGCTTTTAATTAATAATTAATCAACACACCATCTGAAGTATAGTATTCTTTTTCTAGTTCAATCAAATGGTTAATAGAAATATTTAAATACATAATACGAGCTTTAGAGTTTAGAGTATATATATGTATTATATGAATGTAGTTGCATAAAAAGACAACCGTTAGGTTAACGTCGACATCAACCGTTCGGAACCTATTGCCCGACAGTGTCACGGACACAATGCAAAGACTTTTGAGAAGCGGCTAATAAATTAACATTATAACAATATATAGTTTTACAAATCTTACTATTATTATTTTTTTGAACCAAAACGAAAAATTGATTATAAAACCACACTATGCAATACTAAAATATTTCGAAATCAGAGACTTTGTTTTTGTTTTGTTATATGATTTTGTTTTCGTCAATACAAATTTCCGATTCACGTGCTTAGACCAAATGTGAACACGAATATATCCTTACCTGCACCAGCACTGATCATTATAAGAAATTTCATGATTCGTTTCTTTTGTACCAGTAGGAATTGACGATACGAATTGCATTTTATAAATTCAAAGTTTCGGTTGTTCATCTTAATTCCTAGTAGATGACAAAATAATTTCTTGTTTTATTTTACACAAAAAAATACTAGTATAAGTATCACATTCACCGGAAATTAATGAAATGTCGGGAGACAAGTGCCAGATTTTAGGTATGACTTTCATTACATTATAGTGTAAATTAATAGCCTGATGTCATACATATCGTGAATACTACTATATACCATATTTAAGAAATCTTAGTTTTAGATTTGATTATCAAACTTCAAACATAACATGCGCTACATTTCTCTTTTAGCTTAGGTTTTTAATTCATCTCCGATTTTGTTAGGTATATATGATGTTCAGTTTACAGATTACCATTACTCGGATTCGGTTTAGTTGGAATTGGAAACTATAAACTGGGTCAAGTACATATACCAAATCACCCCTAGTTGCTTGGTTTAGTGTAAATTGGTTTGACTTATACAACCGAAACTGAAAAACCAACCTTAGTATCATCAATTTGGTTCGGTTTGACGGCAGAAAATGTAAGTTGCATTTTCAAGCTGGACACAGCGCATACCGACATGGCGACATACGTAAACGTATCCAAAGCCGCGACCGTATTACCGCTCTGACCAATTAAGTGAATCTTATGGGCTGCAATGTAATCTTTGGGCCTAAACTAAAGCCTACATTGTGAAATATCAATGACCCATACAATGGTGTAAACTGGCACAACATTATTGAGATTGATTGATGTCCTTACTTGATAATTTGTATTTTGTAAAATTGTGGAACTGCTTGTGTGATTCATGTTATTTTTTCGTTCAACTAGTGTATATAGAATGTTAAATTACCTATTCAGTAAATTAGTCTACACTAACAAATAATATTATAAATACATTACTTTTTACGTAATGACTATGTTAATCTGTTATATACATACTTTTCACGATCATACAATTTTACAATTTAATGGTTGCAAATAGTATGACGAGAACTAAAACCTATCCTTTTAAAACAATTGTTGAAAATATATAACATATATTTTATAAAACCGAATGTATTATACACTCGATTTGAAAATATATAACATATATTCTACGTAATTAATGACTATGTTAATCTGTTATATATACATACTTATTTGGCTTTCACGATCATACAATTTTACAATTTAATGGTTGCAAATAGCCAAATAGTATATGACTAGAACTAAAAACTAACCTTTTATATTTAAACTAATTGTTGAAAATATATATAACATGTCTTTTATAAAATCGAGTGTATAACACATGAAAATCAAGATAGACAAATCAAGAACACGTAAATACACGATTTGGTGTCTTTCGTGTTTGTTCGTATAAAGCTTCCAAAATTTCAAAGCTGTTAGTTTTTGAAATGTATCAAAAATTAATTGTTCCCTTATCTTTTTTTTTGGTTTTTGGTTAAAGGATTACCCCCTCCCCTTATGCCTTATCTATAACGACTTGCAGTTGTAGTGTTTGAAAATGTAGCAAGAATCTTAAGGATGTGGTTTGACACATTCAAAAGAATACGACTTTGTTATTTGTTAAAAACAAAAGGCTCAGAAGTTTTCGTGTAGAAGAATTCAAAGTCAACTGTATGAAACTCAGATTAAGACCAAAACGCCAAATAAGCTGTCGTATAATTTTTGGTTGCATTTATTAAATTAAGGAAGTACTTTAATTAGTGACGAAATCAAAACTCTATAATTTTCGTTTAGTCCTTTTCGTACGGACGTCCGTTCTTAATTTAGTTCAAATTTCATTTGCCTTATTACAAACAAGTTTTGATTTGTTGATAACTTTTAACTTGGATATCACTATATAACTAGAACTCTGAACTCTGAACTTGTGTCAGAATAAACATGAAGAACAAATCTATGGATATATTACTAGTTTTCTTGATTAGTCAATAATATACTCAATATATGCTTGTTTATAAAAAGTAACATAGTGACCGTGACTATGTAATGTAATGTAAGGTTTCCATATAAATGGAAATAGAATCGCGCGCACATACACACATTTTAGACATGTAGTTTAGAGGGCGACTAGTTTCATGTATATGGATCAATTGATGTAGAATAAACAATAAAGTAATCTATATAAGAGCGTGGTCCGTCGTTGATTTAAACTTCGATTGCCTTGTTAGGTACGAAGTACAAACTAATCCAAATGCGACGTGACGGAAATAATGAATTAATGATAGTGGCCCCTATCTATAAATTTCGTTACTAACTTTATATCCTGAAATGTTGTCCACGAAAAATGCCAAGAATCTCTATGTAAGTTCGTTATTTTTTTTATGGTTCAACTAACAACTAATGAACATAATGGTGGTGTGGGAACAAATCAGGATTCTTATCAGATGATCATGATACTGGATCTACTTCATAAGGATAAGGATGTGCAAATTTTAAAATACTCATGTTACAACAAAACATATATATATAGTATAAAATTTAAGATCCGTTTAAAAAAAAAAAAAAAAAAAAAAAAAAAAAAAAAAAAAAAANAACAATTTAAGAAAGTTATGAAAATAATTAGCCAATGAATAAAATAAAATAGAATTTGTGACAGATTGAAACATAATCTTTAGTTGCATGAATTCATGTCATGTCTCTAGCTATCATATTTTTGTTTTGCTCATACATCTTGAATCTTTAACTAAAAGAAAAATCAGACCAAATTGTTTCATTACTTAGTCTCATGCGGCTTCCAGATATTGGCAACATTTTGTCTTAGTTTCATAAATCACAACATGGTCAACAAGGGTTTGGAGTTTGGAGTTTGGATATGGTTATGGTTAACCACTATGTATGATATTTATTTGTATATTGATTATTTTTAAAATGTCATAAGGCCTCTATAATATCCGGATAGCAATATAATCTTACTGTTCTATGAAAGTCAAATATCAATATTATAAGCAACGACCTTGCACTTGTGTGCTGTCAAAAGAACCTGGTAGTTTAGGAATTCCATTTAACATTCTGTTAAATTTTCTTATATATAGTACTTAATTACTTAAAAGGTCTGGATTATCATAAATATGTGAGTAACATGTACACCATTAATTGGATCCAATGTTTATAGTATACTATATCCTAAAAGAAGTAGGAACAATGATAAAAAGATCCAGTATATATGAAAGTGTCCACATTCTTATCTTTATTTTAATCAAATAATTTTTCTTGATTTTTTTTTTTGATAAAATCAAAATGTTATAAAGACTTTATTATTTCTTCTTTTTGGTTAACTGATTAAAAATAAATAGATAAAATCTAAGTAATAATACTATAAGCTTTTATATTAAGGGGAAAAAGTAAAACAAGATATAAATTACTATCACCCAATATTGAGGATTGGTCAGCAACCCTCGTGTCTTTCAAATCATTTTTGGTTTTCCTCTTTATAACATTCACACGCCATTTTAAAATTGTGTCTCTCTAGTTGCTCTGCTCCATTAAAAATCAAACACAAACGATCAAAACACATAAAAGACACAGATAATTAAGGACATATACGCAAAAGAAATGGCGACGAGTCGATACATCATAGAGGTTGAGAAGGGAAAGGAAGGCGTTGATGGAGGAAGTCCATCTGTTGGTCCGGTTTACCGGAGTATCTACGCTAAAGATGGTTTTCCTGAACCGGCCGATGATCTCGTCAGTGCATGGGATATTTTCCGGTTAGATATATATATATATATCTCTTACCTTTTCTTCTCTTACAAAGAGAAAAACTATCAAACTAGCTCCACCTCTTTGGATTCACTAACTTTTATTTATAAAATTTATTTTTCTGATTAATGGAGTTTATTTGATTATAATTCACTAATGAATAGTGATTTCTTTTGTGTGTTTGTTTCTTTATCTCTTTTTTTTTTTTTTTTTTTTTTTTTTTTTTTTTTTTTTTTTNNAAACGTTGTTTCTAGTCTTTCCTTTCGTGGGTTCCAAGCTTTTCATATTGCTGAAAAAATATGGAGGAAATAGTACTTTGCGTTTGGGGAGGTTTTGCTTGATTTTTTGTAAATGAACTTTATGTGAAAGTTCAACATTCAACATTAGATTTTTTTTTTTAGAATAGTCAAATTATTGCAACGGCGACTATGATTCTTTTTTTACTTGACTTTCATATGAAGATCCGAGAGCAACCATTAATGAATGCAATTTGTCTTCAAATGATTTCATTGCATCTAAGATCTCAGAACTTATCCAAGAGCTGTTACTTTATTCCGTGCCTCTGTTCATGGCTATTAATAAAAAAATGACAATATTGTGTAACTTCTTATGTGAATGTTATATGTTTTGAATATTATACAGTCTGTCTGTGGAGAAGTCTCCAAATAATCCTATGCTTGGTCGTAGAGAAATCGTTGATGGAAAAGTAAGTAATCAGCAACTTAATTATTAGTATTATCCAACTTAAGTACCAGAAATTAATTAGTAATACAATTTGTGTGTGTTTTTATTATTGAGTACAGGCTGGGAAATATGTATGGCAAACTTACAAAGAAGTATATGATGTAGTGATCAAGCTTGGAAACTCTATCAGAACTATTGGAGTTGGAAAAGTAATTAGTGTTCTAAACACATTATTGTTTTTGATTTAGCACCAAAGATAGTGAAATTTCATCTAAGATTTTCAACAGTATGTATATTAATTACAATTAAATGATTGGTGGAGCAGGGAGAAAAGTGCGGTATTTATGGTGCCAACAGTCCTGAATGGATCATAAGCATGGAGGTAATATGAGCGTCAACATCATATTTTGATAACCATAAATTATATATGGTTGATGAACTATATATATCATCTTTTTCACGTTCTCTACTTTTAATCATTTAAAGTATTTATCGAATTTTCATCTTTTATTTATCTATGTATTTATTTCAGGCTTGCAATGCTCATGGACTCTACTGTGTACCTTTATATGACACTCTAGGTGTGTAATGTAACATTTGTCTTTTCTATGGATTATTTATTTTCAGATATAATTGGAGTCATGTATGTATAATAGTTTGAATTGATGATGCATTTGATAGGTGCTGGAGCAATAGAGTTCATCATTTGTCATGCTGAGGTCTCACTTGCTTTTTCTGAGGAGAAAAAGATCTCTGAGGTAATTTCTTATCAAAGACAAATGTTTTGCAATTTGTAGTTATATGTCAAATTTTTCTTGATCATTAGCTTAATGTTATGTTTCAATTCAAGACTAACTTGACGATGAGTGGACTGACTTATATTACTTTGCCTCTTACTGCAAATATGGGCTTTCTAACCACTAAAATTAACAACATTCTTTTTATGTTTCAGTTATTAAAGACAGCTCCGAATTCAACTAAGTATTTGAAGAGTAAGTAAGCTATTCTTGTCTTTGATTGTTTAATAAAATTGTCCAGTGAATGAAACAAGTTTTGTTTTATTTTTCTTCTTGCAACAGATATTGTGAGCTTTGGTGAGGTTACAAGTGAGCAAAGAGCAGAAGCTGAGAGACTTGGATTAACAATATATTCATGGGACCAATTCTTGAAGCTAGTAAGAGAATCATATTCGTATTTTAATTTTGTATTCTACTTTAATTAACATCATCCCTATATAACAATTTAAATCCTGAACATATAAATGTACGTAGGGTGAGGGTAAAGAATATGAATTACCAGAGAAGAAAAGAAACGATGTTTGCACCATCATGTATACAAGTGGAACAACTGGTGATCCTAAAGGAGTCTTGCTTACAAATGAGAGCATTATTCATCTACTTGAAGGTGTTAGAAAATTGCTTAAAACTATCAATGAAGAGGTAACTTATTCTTGTTTACATCATCACTACCTAAAGAATAGTGGAAATGTTTAGATCATTATTCTAATAAATTTCTTGTTTCTGTTGTGGAAAATGTTACAGTTAACCAGCAAAGATGTTTACCTATCATATCTACCTCTGGCTCATATCTTCGATCGTGTGATTGAGGAGCTCTTTATTTATGAAGCAGCCTCTATCGGATTCTGGCGAGGGGTAAAGTTGCATAAGGATCTGTTTGTTTTGTCTATAGAATCTTTTCATAAGAGGCTAATAATTCACAATGTGTTTCTTCATCAGGATGTTAAGATATTGATAGAAGACATTGCTGCATTGAAACCGACTGTTTTCTGCGCTGTTCCTCGCGTGCTAGAGAGAATATACAACGGTAAATATTTTGCAAGACTAGTTAAAAATATATTTTTGAATGAATTGTTCTCAGCTGTTTATATTAATTTTCAGGTCTTCAGCAGAAACTTTCTGATGGTGGACTCATAAAGAAGACATTATTCAACTTTGCATTTAACCAGTAAGTGTATCATATTTAGATCAGAATCCACAGTTTTATAAAAAATTAATCTCTGTTTCTAAAACCATTTTGATAACTTGAACAGCAAACAAAAAAACATGGAGAAAGGGAAGACTCATACACAAGCATCTCCCCTCGCTGACAAAGTTGTATTTAAAAAGGTGACATTAAAATCTACACTCTCTGTATCCTGAACCTTTGGATTGTTAGAAGTAAACCAAATCTTGAACGATTAAACAAAACTGTTTTAGGTTAAAGAAGGATTGGGAGGAAACGTGCGTCTGATCCTCTCAGGAGCAGCTCCACTTGCAGCTCACATCGAATCTTTCCTTCGAGTTGTTGCATGTGCTCATGTTTTGCAAGGATACGGTCTAACAGAGAGTTGTGGTGGGACATTTGTGTCCATTCCAAATGAGCTTGCTATGCTTGGAACGGTTGGTCCACCGGTTCCAAACGTTGACATAAGGCTCGAGTCAGTTCCAGAGATGGGTTACGACGCTCTTGCAAGCAAGCCGCGTGGAGAGGTTTGCATCAGAGGAAAGACATTGTTCTCAGGATATTACAAACGTGAAGATCTCACTCAAGAAGTCCTCATTGATGGATGGCTTCACACTGGTGATGTTGGTGAGTGGCAACCAGATGGAGCATTGAAAATCATCGACCGTAAGAAGAACATCTTTAAACTCTCACAAGGAGAATACGTTGCGGTTGAGAACCTGGAGAACATTTATAGCCACGTAGCCGCCATTGAATCGGTATTAGTTGAGAAGATAACTATAATATACCGTTAAATAAGAATTTTTAACTAACTAATGATGTATTAAAACATTTTGCAGATATGGGTATATGGAAACAGCTATGAGTCTTACTTAGTGGCTGTGGTATGTCCAAGCAAGATACATATCGAACATTGGGCTAAAGAACACAATGTTTCAGGAGACTTTGAGTCTATCTGTCAAAACCCAAAGACTAAAGAGTTTATACTTGGAGAATTCAACAGAGTAGCCAAAGACAAAAAGGTTAACATATATTTTTGTTCATGATTCTTCTTAATACTTGTTTGTTTTTTTCAACAATCTTTTAACAAATAGAATTTTGGGTCTTTTGCTTTACAGCTGAAGGGATTTGAGCTGATCAAAGGTGTTCATTTGGACACAGTCCCATTTGACATGGAAAGAGATCTCATCACACCTTCTTACAAGAAGAAGAGGCCTCAGCTTCTCAAGTACTATCAAGTAAATTACCTATTTGGCTTGATGATGTTTTGGTGTCTGCATAATCGAATTATGTATCTTAACCTAAAACCGCTTACTCTGTTCTTCTCTACGCAGAAAGAGATCGATGAAATGTATAACAAGGCAAAGAAGTAAAACTTCTATACTCTGTCCCCAGTTAGAGTGTGAAGAAAGGAAGTTGTTTGGACAATTCTCAGGGTTATATATTTCGCCTTTCGCTCTAAATCATATTGTTGTTATATGTCTCTCTCTATGTTGTGTTAATATCAAAGTTGCTTGTGCCAAATACATTAGTCTTTTTTCTTTCTTTTTTTTGCTTGCTTGTAAGCAAAGAAATATGTCTTATTTTGTAGTTAACATTCTCCTCATGTTTTGTGTATTTGTATTTACATTGTATTAATAAAGTTCTATGTGTGTATAAGCCACAATGTATATAATTTTCAACTTTTATAAATTACATTTACTGAGTATATCCTCGACTCATTGGTAAATAGATAGATTCGGTGTAACTTACTACTTACAACATTGTAGAAAATATAAACAACTTGGGAAAAACGTTACAAGTGATGATCTACTACAAGTCTACAACACCTTGTAGAAAAGAAAAGTGATACATTATTGGTCTTTTTCTCAAAACAAGTTTACTTTTTGCTAATTTCACATTAATTAATATCACTAACTTTCAAAGTCGTTTGTATGCATGTGTAGAAAACAAGTATACCTAACATAAGTTGATTGCCACCAAATCACATTTCATTAAAGACTGTTGTTGAGTTTTACAACTGCCATAGACCCACCAAAAAAAGATAAACACAAAAGGACAAAGACACAGACATGTTTTTTGAGCTACAAGGAATTGAAAAAACAATCCTTGCAATATCTCACAAGACCCCTTTTATAAGAGAAGGAAGATCTCAGTATCTCACAAACACTATCTCTCTTTCTCTAATCTTCCTCACTCTCTCTCTTTCACTATATATATATATATAAATATTTATATATGAATTTTTAAAGCATTGAACTTGGAGGAGAAAGAGGATGAGCACTTTCACTCTTCTTTAATTTTTTGAAGAGTCTTCACTTTGTCTCTTCACACCTTTCTTCAACCCCTTCTTTCAACCCTTCTATATTCACCAGAGAAACCCAAAAGTAAAAATGAAGATAACAGACGAACCCAGAGGTAAAAACCAAAGACTTTCTCCCTTCTTCTCACGACCTATACACACTGAATGTTGTTGTTTGGTCAAGCCAAAGTGTAGCTTGATACTGCGACATTGGCCGGTGATGTTGAGTGAATGTAAACGAACTCTAAGGATTTCCCGGATGGCAATGAGTGCATCCAAGAGGGTAGACCGAACGAATTGCCTGATCTCGAGAGCCCCCAGATTGGTCCATAGAGATTCTTGATCGAAAGGTTGAGACTTTTTAGAGGTCTAGAAGATTTGTTAATCACAGTTGTCGAGTATCTGTAGTAAGTCCTTCCCTTTGAAACCCATGAACCAGTTACCTTCTGAACTATAGCCACTGGACCAGAAGCTGTACAACAAGTAAACAACAGAGTCAAGCCTCTGTTTAATAGACACTCATAGACTCACATGTAGACAAAAGAAAGAAGCATACCTCGGACTGGAGTAGTCACTCTTGGTTTACGAATAGGCATTGGTCTTCTGACAACAGGAGCAGGAACCGCTGCAGGGACGCAACCAATAAAAAAGGATAAGCAAACTATGTCTGAGTTCCAAACTTCAATCTCAGGGACATTGCAATTTCAGACACAAACCTGGAAGAAACTGGCTATAACCGGAATGACCACTGCTGAGACGAGCAAGAACACCAAGGAGTGGTGCATTGTTGTAAGTAGCAGGCTCAGTCTGCTCATAGTTATCTCTCCTGTCAGCGAAATTGTCGTAAGCATCAGGACCGCCGACAATAGCACCAGTGAGAAGGTTCGGATCACTGCCTTTACGGCTGAACCAGGTGGCATATCCACCTCGGCATGTGACAAATGTGCGGTCGACCTTGACAGAGACAATGGAGGAGCCTCTGTGGTGAACTCTCTGAGGGAAATTGTTACCATAACCAACCATGTAGCTGGTTGCTCTTGGGTTATCTCCAAGAATATAATCAACCTGAGATTTCGCAAACGAAAGAAGCTGCGAAGGAGCGACGATTCCAGCGGAACATCTCAAGTTGCTTCGAGAGGAAGTAAGGTAATCAGAGTAAACCGTGGTCAAGAAGGAAGCACTTGTGACAAACTGCATATTGTTCCAACGTTGTCTGAAAATCAAACCACCTGGAGTCTTCTGAATGTTCCTGGAGCCTTTACCCAACAACGAACACATAAAGAAATCAGCTTTGTCCTTAAACCTCCTGAACACAGGCGCGTGACGTCCTGCTTTGCCTTGCATCAGAAACTGTCCAAAAATAAAATAAACCGGGTTAGAATCACAAACCAAAAATGTCTTCAAAACCGGTTAAAACTAAAAAAAATCCCAACTAACCTTGGCAACAAGGGTTTGCACACCAGCGTACTTGACGTCCCAACCGAACTCAGTCATGGACCAACCGGTTCCACCCATGGCGTCACCGTTGCGACCGAGGTAGTCCAAGTAGAACTGATTGTTAGAAGCCTGGTATAGCCACGCAGCTGCCCACAATAACTCGTCCTGATCGTTGAGAAACAAATTTGTTAAAGCACTTAAATTATCAAATCTCAGATTACAAAATCTATTTGGATCTTACATTGTAACCACTGACGGATCGGTAGTATTTCTGGGCAATGGTGATACTGCTGTCGTATTTGCCTCTGTATTTGTCGGCGAAATCAAACAACTGTAACCCAATACAAAAAATAAACAAAGGAATTAGGGTGGCAAATCCGTTATAAAACACTGGAGACAAGGTTAGTTTTGTAGTGGTAGATTCGTGGTATTGATCTAGAAGAGAGGTTAATTTGGGGAAAGTTGTTACAAGGATGGGGCACCGACAGCCCAAGGCACGTGCGTAGTTTAAAAAAAAAAAAGAGAGAGAAAATGGAAATATTTAATTAACGGCTGAGATCAATTACAAGATCTGTAATCAAGGTCACACACAACACAAAAAACCCGTGATGGACGGGGGAACGACGTCGTTCTTTTCCACCCTCTCTACAAAGAATCCATCTTTTTGCAGGGGTCCACTTACGGGATCGACGACACGACTCCGTTTATAAATAAAAATTTAAATTCTACTATGATATTCAAAAAGAGTTTTAATACTACTGTGTGTCACACTAAACCCCTGGGTGACTAAAATGTAATTTAAAGCAAAATCTCAGAGGATATTTCTATTTCAAAGCTTCTTTTTTTTTTTGTTTTGTTTTGAGTTGCAGTCAGAATAAAAACAAAGAAACAATTTCGGTTAAACTTAATTTTCAGATTTGTCATTATCAAATTACCATACATACTACTCGAAATAACGCCTAACGTGCGCGGAAAATGACATTTTTTCTAGTTTCTTTCTACTCTGCAGCAGTGCAATACTATTTAATGTGTTCTGCTTCTGCAGCAACTTCTTTAACGTAACTGCCTGTCTAGTAATTTAATTAACATCCCCACACATTTTTTTTATTATTGCTAACGTGCGCTTCTTAAAGAGTAAAAAAAAATGCGCCGAGTTATTTTATTTTACCTGATAGGCGTGGGTGAGTAGGAGCCTAGAGTACACAGGGTTAGACCGGCGGAAGACAATTGATGCTGCGGCCATGGCGGCTGCTGTTTCTCCGGCGAGATCCGACCCGGGATTACTCGGATCTATCCTGTATGCTTTACGGTCCGTCGTCATTTCTTCCGGTCTCTGCCAACAGTAATGGTCGGTGTTGCCATCTCCAACCTAACAAAAAAAAAAATCCAAATAAAAATTACAGTACTTAATCACGTAAAAATCAATATCAAATTTTGTAATAATATTACTAATAAAGTAGTAGTAGTAGTAGTATAGATCAGAGAGAGAGAGAGAGAGAGTACCTCGCCGTAAAGGACGTTGGGCTCAGGATGGGCTTTGATGAAGTAATCAGTACCCCATTTAATGGCGTCAATGGAGTTCCCAAGCTCGCCGTTGGCTCGTAACTGATCCCCGTACTCAATCACGCTCCACGCCATCATCGTCACCGTGAACGCCATCGGAAGTCCGAATTTCACATTGTCTCCGGCGTCGTAGTAACCTCCCACTAGATTCACCTGATATATACATACATCAAGATTTTTTAGGTAACCGGACGAACACATGATANTTCCAAATAAAAATTACAGTACTTATCACGTAAAAATCAATATCAATTTTGTAATAATAATACTAATAAAGTAGTAGTATAGAGAGAGAGAGAGAGAGAGTACCTCGCCGTAAAGGACGTTGGGCTCAGGATGGGCTTTGATAAAGTAATCAGTACCCCATTTAATGGCGTCAATGGAGTTCCCAAGCTCGCCGTTGGCTCGTAACTGATCCCCGTACTCAATCACGCTCCACGCCATCATAGTCACCGTGAACGCCATCGGAAGTCCGAATTTCACATTGTCTCCGGCGTCGTAGTAACCTCCCACTAGATTCACCTGATATACAAACATCAAGATTTTTTAGGTAACCGGACGAACACATGAAAACAATGCCTTGAACGACGAATAGATCTATTGTACAAGAAAAAAAAAAACAAGAGTTTGATTCTCGAAATATATATAGAGGGTTAACGTGTCTGGTTTTAGATATGATGAACGGCGACAATGTCTTAATCAGAGAATACAAAATAGAGAGATAGAGAGAGAGAGAGAGAGAGGAGAGAGAAGGAGACGTACGCCGCTTGATTTGCCGTCGGTGAGACCGGAGTGAGAACGCCAAGTGACTCTCTGGTTACGAGGGAGAACGCCAGATCTCTGAGCTTCGAAGAAGAGAAGACTCTTGGAAAGAGCTTGACCGTAATCATGGCCGGAGAAAGCTACCGGAAAACAGAGAAGCAGCAGTAACAGAGCAGCAGATACGGACCCCATCACTTTCTTTTGTTTTTTTTTTAAAAGAAGAGAAATGCCGGCGAGGTTATCAGCTGAATAAGACTGAGAAAAAAGTCGCCGGAGCTAGAAGGGAGAAGGGAGGGAGTTGTGAAGACGAAGGGACGAGCTCAAGTGTGATATATAGTAGTACTCAGTACTCTGAAGGAGGAAGGAGAAAGCAGGAAGGTACCAAGCGACACTAATTTTTTTGACAGTTAGCTTTCATTTAATGATTTTATTATTATTATTATTATTTTAGTTTCCTTTTCATTCATTATTATTATGTATTTATGTTTTTTTCTTTTCTTTTCATAATGTTTTTTTTTATTATTATTACTATTTGAGTGTGATTATTATTAAGTAGTTATTTAATTCGTTGATCGAACTTTTGAAATGTACTACATCACCTATGTACATACGTTTAAGACAATGATTTTTGAAATATATATAGAAGATTTAATTAGTTAATTAATCAGGTGGAAATTTATGTCTTCGGCATTAATTATCATAAATTAATTGGAAAAACAGTTATTCTTTTTTTTTTCTTAAAGACGTAACGTCATTTTTTTTTTTTAAAGGAACTCCTGAGAGAGTAATTACAAAAACATTTTGAAAAAATAATGATTTATTCTTTAACAAAAAAAAAATAATGATTTATTATTTTTGAAAGAAAAGAAAAATGGAAAGAACAAAGTCATGTGAGTGTTCCCATGAATCTTTACGTCTCTCTCTCTTTTCACATATAGGGGCGGCGAGGTGGTAAAATGAATGTGTTTACATTCACATAAAGTAATGGTCATACTACCGTCTAAAACTAGATTTGTTTACTCCATATTAGTGGTTAATTAATAAGATTAATACTATATATTATTATTATCAAGGCGTTATATGGTGAGTGTGAAGACGAGGAATAAAGGTGTGATTTTGCCCCCAACTGATTTTGTTCGCTTTTGTGTAAATTCTCCTTATTACCCCACTCCCCTTATCGTGAAGAACCTTGCACACTTCATTGCTTTATAGGGTTTATACAGGAATCAACTACCAAAAAAAATGCTAGGTCCTCTTTTTCATAGAAACCTATACCAGTAGTATCATTTTAATAACTTTAAGACGCTCCATTTAGTTCTCAAAATACTACTGGTATAGTTCTCAAAACCTATACTAGTAGTATCATTGAACAGTTGTGAATTTTAGAAGAAGAAAAAATTTAGTAAGTTTGAAAAAAATAGTGTAATTTGGTATATTTTTTGGCTAAGATGAAACATAGATATAGAGAGCAATGTTGATGTATAATTGCTAAACAGAGAGACAGAGAGAGAGTAACGTAAAAAGATGACAATGGGAAAACACGTTGACGAGCAGCTTTGACATCTGGTTTTCTTCTGGCTTAACCATCTATCAAAGTGGGTTAACCCGACAAACCGACAACCGAACACTCTTCTCTTCTTCCCTTTTTTTTTTTTTTTAATATTTTCAGTTCCATCACCTCTTTCTTTATCTAATTCTTCCATCAATGAGCACTAGTTACCACTTACCAGTATACCTTTTGATTCACAAATAGAAAACTCCATCCAACTCAAAGCCTTGTTGAAACAAAAAAAAACACTCTTAAGGTGAGATTTGAATCAAATTATGTATCAATGCTTTATTTTGTTTTTCTTTCTAAGTTGATATAGTACTACTTAAATTGATTTGTGTGCCTTGCCTTATATAACTACTACTGCAGTACAGTATGTTTTAGTAAGTACTACCAACGTGTTATATAACTTATTAAACAAAGTGAAATTGTAATTTAACATTAGTATTATAATAGTAGTATTTTGAATTAGTAGTGGAGAGGGATACGTACGTGGTGGTTACAAGAAGTAGTAGAAGAAGAAGAAGAAAAGGACAAAAGAAGAGAAATTAAGGGGGGGAGTCAAAACGGACAAGCCTCCTTGTCAGATGGCTTTATTCCCCCAACCGCAATCAACGGCCTCCCGCCGAATCATTCTTTTTACTACTTTACCTCTCTCTCTTCTTCTTCTTCTTTTTTTTCTTCTTCATCCTAATCCTATAGCTATCTCACAAATCTTCTCATTTTTTCTTTCTTTATATTTTATAATAATGTATTTGCATTTCTTTTTATAAATGAGAAATTTCTTCAGGTTTGCTTTTTCTTTTTTCTTTTGACCGTATATATTTAATCTTATCTTTTTAGCTTCTTTAATCAGAGAAAACGAATGTAAGTTTTATCTTGTTATCGTCTAAAACCTAGTATAGTAGTAGTATCTTTAACTGCGCTGCGCGGTTTGGAAAAGTAAACTGACACGACACGTAGGAAGAAGGTCAAAGAGGCAAAAAGCTCTCCGGTTTGACCGAGTTGTCGCCGGTTGTGTCACGGCCACGGCACCGTTCCACTCAGGTGATCGTATTTTTGGTAATGGGTCCCACTTGCTTTTGTACTTCCCAACCAATTAAAAACGTTTCATCCTTACAAACAACGGTAATAGTAATAAATAGGGAGAGCTTTTAGCTTTCACAGTATTATGGGGGGGGAAAAGAACACAAAACGACCACTTTGAACGAAGTAATAGTGCCTTTTTGTACGTGGCAAGATCTTACTCGGTGTCATCTTAGAGACTCCATCGACAATCAACAGTCAAACAGCCCAAAACGAAAAAGCCATTGCCTTATAAATTTAAGTAGTATCTTTGGGGCTTTAATTAATAATATTTAATCCCTGACTGATGTATATTTGAGAAACAATATGTTCCGATGGGAATGTCCTCAGATGACAAGCTATATTGTTTTATTTGTTTGCATTCTTTTATCATTAATAATTACTATTAATAAAAGCTGGTATTTTTATTTTTTAAAAACATTAATTGAAGAGAGTAAAACTTATTTACAATAGTCGATTGATTTGCTTTGTGCGTCTAAAACATTTTTTTTTGTTATTCAATTTAATTTCAATCAAAATTGGTTATTCGGAATACATAGTTCTTCTATTATATAGTTGACGGAGGGAGTTAACATATAGTTTATCCACCGGTCGTATATATAAAGTAATTGATGTCTAGATCTAGAAACGAACAAACGATAAAACAATTAACTTTTGCTGTAGTTTTAAGTGAAGTGAGATTAGTTTGCACTCAAACTCTATTTGTGTGAGTCTGGCTGATAGTTTTGTAGCTGCCAAACAGCAATTCTGAGTTGTATCAGTGGGAAAAACAATCTGAGTTGTATCTTCAACTAAATTAGAAATGTGCATAACTACATATATATATATATATATATATAATAACGACCTGTATGTCCATGATAATACGTAAAGCATACATTAGTACATGTAATTTAGGCAAGTCAAGTTGGAGAAGTCACTTCTATTTATTATTTTCTTTGTTTTTTTTTCTTCTTACTGTTCTGCTGTTTTAGTAATTATACAAAATGCAAAAAACAAAACATTAGTCGTTAACTAGTTACATTTCTAATTTATTAAGTTTGACATCTGATCTATGTAATTATCATAGCTTTATATATATATATAATATATATGAGAACAATAACTTGTGGTTAGAAGAGTAATATTATCGATGTTAAAAACCATTTCATAGAGTTTTGAGCTTACCGTTTGAAACAATATAATACACATTTTAACATTTTTAATAGGCTGAGGTAATTTTTTTGACAACAAAAAAAACAATAAACTGTGGAAATTTTGTCAACTGAAAAAATAATAGATAAATAGGTGGAATGTGAAAGCAATAAAAGCAACTTATTGAACGATATACATAGTAATAAGATTTAAATTTATTTCCAGTATGTAAATAGATTAGATAGGGACAGACATTCTATTTTCCCATGGAAACTATCGTATCGAACCAGATAGAACTCGTTCTTTATCCTCGGTCTATTTTTTCTCGAAATAAAAGTTCGAAATCAATTTCCCCCCGAGTCGAAAGTTCGAAAGCTATATCTCCACAGTTTAATTCTATTTCATAAATTAACCCATATATCGGTTTACTATTTACTTAACCGATTAGAAGAAAACTAAACCCAAATTAAACCAAAATAAACCTGACTTCGACCCGTTAAACTTCGATTCACTATCCAAAAATCCCTAAAACTAAAAATCCCCAAATTTGCGAAGAACCCTAGATCAAAGCTTAATTCTTTGCTTAAATTTCTTTGGGAAAACAGCTTCAATGGCGATTGTCCTGGCATATGCAGACTTCAGAGGAGATTTTGATGAAGAAGCACATGACAGAGATGAATTTCACATCGACCAGTTGGTGAATGAGTTCGTCGATGAACCACCAGTCCGCCATGATGTGTATCCGGAGAGTGATACCGATGAAAACGGTGACGGTACAGAGCCAGTTCATACACATATCAGGCACGGTGATGGGCATTTGTATGATAAGCAGACATTCTTCAGTGGAGTTGCTTTCAAAGAAGCAGTGACGGACTATGTTCTCAGAACTGGAAACAATTTGAAGCAATACAGGTATGATAAAGATAAAATTGGCTTTATGTGTGTTGGTTGTAATGGAGATGATGGTTCACGGTGTGAGTGGAAGGTGTATGCCGCAATTCTGCCAAGTGATAACATGTGGAGGATTAGAAAGTTTAATGATAAGCATAGTTGTATCCCTAATGGAGAATGTGAGATGTTCAAGGTTCCACATATAGCTAGGTTGTTTCTTGATAAGATTAGAGATAATCCTGAGTACTTCATGCCAATGAAAATGGAAGAAATCATAAAGGAAAGGTGGAAGATTAGTGTCACTAGGCATCAATGTCAGGCGACTAGAAAGAAGGCACTAATTTGGATTGATAAGGAGTATGATGAACAGTTTGCTAGATTAAGAGATTATGCTGCTGAGATATTAGAATCTAACAAGGCTTCACATGTAGAGGTTGAATGTGTGACTGATGATGGAGGGAAAGACATGTTCAATAGGTTCTATGTTTGTTTTGACAACATAAGAAGAACATGGAAAGAGACTTGTAGACCTTTAATAGGAATGGATGGTTGCTTCCTATAGAATAAGGTCAAGGGACAGCTTTTGGTAGCTTTAGGTAGAGATGCTAACAATGGTATTTATCCAATAGCATGGGGGGTTGTAAAAGTTGAGAACACCGACAATTGGGTTTGGTTTATGAAGTTGCTGAAGACTGACCTTGGACTAAATGATGGTGACGGCTTCATTATGGTCTCTGATAGGCAAAAGGTAAATTATTATTATCATGGTTTGTAACTGATTTTGATTGTGTATTTTTTATGGTACCTTTAAATGATTATTCTTATTTTGTAGGGATTGATCAAAGCTGTTCAGCTGGAATTACCAAAGATGGAGCATCGAATGTGTGTACAACACATCTACGGGAACTTGAAGAAGCATCATGGAAATAAAACTCGGATGAAGCCACTTTTGTGGGATTTGGCTTGGTCTTACAATGAGACGGATTATAAGCGGCACTTGGAGAGGATCTACTGTTATGATATTGGTGTATACAATGATGTCATGAGGACAAATCCAAAAAAATGGTGTAGGGCATTCCACAAGATTGAGAGTTATTGTGAAGATGTTGATAATAACCCCACAGAGTCTTTTAACAGCTCCATTAACAAGGCAAGGGAGAAACCATTTATTGCTATGCTAGAGACAATCAGACGACTTGCGATGGTGAGGATTGCCAGAAGGTCTGCAGAATCTTATTCTCACACAGGTAATTTCAATGATTTTTAGTATTATCAATGGTTTGATTGTTTCTCACACAGGTCTCGTTTTAAACAATAATGATTGCATTGTTTGTTTGCAGGGATCTGCACTCCATATGTTGCATTGTTTCTAGCTAAAGAGCATAAGTATGCGTGTGAGTCGAAGGTTTATTCAAGCACAAATGGAACATATGAAGTACATCATGGTTTAGATAAACATAGAGTCTGCCTTAAGAAGATGGTTTGTTCCTGCATGAAGTGGCAGATATGTGGCATCCCATGTGAACATGCCTATGCAGTCATCATCGAGAAAACACTTGTAGCCGAGAACTATGTCTGTCAATGGTTCAGGACAGCTATGTGGAGAAGAAACTACACCGAAGGCCTGGTTCCACAGAGAGGTCCAAGGTTTTGGCCTGAGACAAATGCTCCTAATGTGTGTATACCAGATGATGAAGATCAAGATAAAGGTACGAAGAAAAAGCCTGACAAAAAGAAGAAGAAGGGTGCCAATGAGTCGCCAACTAAGAAGAAACCAAAGGAGAAGAAAAGAATCCTGCATTATGGCTTTTGTGGAGAAGCGAATCATAATTCTAGGTTCCACAAGAAAGAGTTTGCCAAGGTGAATGATTTTCCTTTTCATGGTTTCAGTTTATAGAGTTTGTTTTGGTTTACTAATGTTACAATGTTTTAATTTTTTTTTTGCAGCCAAGTCAAGGAGAACCAAGTGAAGGTTCACTCACTCAAGCTTAATCAAGTTCTAATTTTGTGGTTGCCTTAATGTATTTTCGACCACATAGACTTGTAATTCCCTATGTCTTTTTTCTTTTGTCTCTTCTTAAAACTTGCTAGTGATGTATTTTGGTGAATGTTTTATGAACGGCTATGATCAATATCATAATTCTGAAATTTAACTTCTCATTCTCATTACCACAATAGCAACAACAAACTAACAACAATTGTCTTCATAGCAACAACAAACTAACAACAACACTGAATCTCTTGTTCAACCTAGTAGCTTACTGAGACCAATCATGATCATACATAAGAATACTATGATAAGCATCATTCTCTTATTGCTTGATTTGGCTTCATCCAAAGCATCTTCAACCTTCTCAAATATCTCCTTCTCCATCTTCTCATAAACCATCTTTTCCAACTCAAATCTCTCTGTTCTGATATCTTTCAGCTGCTTCTCAAGTTCAACAGTCTTTGCATCTAATGTATCTATCTCATTGACAAAAGCTTCATCAACCCATTTAAATGTGTGTTCATCGTTTCTAAGCTGCAACAACCCAAATGTTATACACAAAATTAGAAAAACAAATCAAATGTTATACACAAAATTAGAAAAAACAGTTACCTTATTGGCTACTGCAAACCCACACCGATAATATCTCCGGTACGGATTCGAATCGGACTTCGATGTCAAAGCCATGATTCCTTCCCCGCACCAACATCTCTTTGGCACACCGATAACCCTTCCTCTTGCACGGAAACTTGATTCGGTGGAATTTGTTGACACATTACTCATTGTGATACTCGAACTCGTGAAAGAAGAAGCAAATTCAAGAAGAAGAAGCAAATTCAATAAGAAGAATCGATTATGCAAGAAGTGAAAATTGATTTTAGGTTTTGATTCTGGGTTTTATGATAAACGGGTCGGGTAGGTGGAGGAATTTGGTTCAACAATTGGTTTATTTTTAGAACATATATGGTTTGGTCTCTGGTTTAGACATTATACCGCTATAATCCAGAATCGGGGAGATATAGCTTTCGAACTTTCGACTCAGAGGGAAATTGGTTTCGAACTTTTATTTCGGGGAAAAATAGACCGAGGGTAAAGAACAGGCTCTATCTGGTTTGATACGATAGTTCCCATGAGAAAATAGACCGTCTGCCCGATTAGATAGCATATAGTGATAACTTTTATTACTACTTTATTAGGTTTGACATTCACGAATGCTATCAAAACTCAAAAGTCATGGTGGAGAGTGGGAAATATTATATTTCGACCACTTCGAATATATAACAAAGTCATAATTTCTAACTATAATACACACATAGTTTCTCTCTCATTTGAATTAGGTGATAGCATAACGGTAACCAGTATGCATTATATATTATTAAGTTACAAATTCTGACTTTCTGAGTAGCTTAATAAACTATATCGTATCACCCGGTTCCAAATGTAACAATATCAAGAGTTCTTGTTAAGACAACTGTTTTGAACCCATGTGTGTTTTGAACCGAAATCCAAATTAATTAACTAATAGAAAATTGTTTTAAATGAAAAATCTCTATAATAGACACGCAGAAGTTTTGGGTGTTCACACACATGTACTTGTTATGGGATTAACAGATAGCAAGTGATTGAAAATGATTTAAGCTAGATCACCTAAGAAACTACTTTAGTATGCATGGTATCTTCTGATCGTGACCCTCCTTTTCGAGATGTCGCTCCTTCTTGCGAAAGCCATGTAACTAATTAGGGTTTAAGCATTGAATCAAAACCATACTTAACATAGAATTCTAAACCAACTCACATATCGATTCTCTAATCCGAATTAACATGGTTTTTACGACTTGATGAGATCACTTGATATACCATCACCAAATGCATTAATAGTTTATAGATGCAATGAATAACGATACTAATTAAGAGGTCCCCAGCTATACGGGCATATTAACCCGCATGGAACACCAAATGATCAAATTATTGGGGGAGACAAATAATTACATTACTTACTAAATAACCATTTCTTTTAGCGATTTGAAAAAGAAAAGAAAAGTGATACAAAACAATACACTAAAAAAATAAAAATTTAGGTGAGAGGATTCTCTCCACGCGTAACATATAACTACCGCGCAAGGACGGGCTTTTGAGAGCCCCGCAAGACTTCACACGTGCGAAGTAATAGACATGTGTCCCTACTAAAGATCTCTTTACGATTTTGATGTTTGTTTCACTTACATTTTGCCCATTTCCTCTAACCAAACCCATATCAGAATATTCTCAAGCTTAGGCAAAGTGTCTAGACTAATCAAATTTAAACCAGATTTTGTAGCATACGATATATTGAAAAGCACATGTGGATTACCCCTTTTTATATCTTGACTACCACTTAAAGCTTTTTTTAGCTACATTCAAAGGGTTACACAATGATTGTTCATGCAGAACCGATTTCCTACCCGTATCTTACTGTGTGCACAATAACTTTATCGGTAAACCTTACCAATACATTAACGAACATGATTGTCCTGTAGTAGAGGGCTTTGGACGCGTTCAATTTGGATAGTTAAAACTTAAAAGTAGCTGTCTAAAAATGTTTCGTGCGTTTGAAACGCCCCAAACGCAATAAATATCTATAGTTTTGGTAATAACAATGGGGTCCAAGTGTTTAATGGCAGCAGGTCCCTTAGGTTTTAAGGCTTTTATCTTCCAGCTTTTCTCTATCCATGATCTGCGGGGAACTCATTCCTATAAATTTCTCGTTCGTTATTTTTTTTTTCAATCTTTTTAAAGTACAACACCACCTACTACTACAAAAGTAAGTATAATTATGCTCATATAGATGTAGACGTGTATATATATTTGAATTACACTTCCCACATAACTAATAATTAATAATCATATATGATATTTGGGGCTTTAAAGGGTTGTAGGTTTTATTTAATGACTTGGATCATTCTAAAAATCTGTGATAGTGTCATACCGCAGCAGACCGATTGTATACCTAATTTTGTCCATATTACCGAATATCTAACACCTTTTAAAAGAAAAAGAAAAAAAATTGAAAGAAAGCTAGATACAATCACATGTTTCCACCAAGTATATATGTCAAAAATAATCCAAAAAAGAGTTTGTGATTTCCGCGATTGAAGCATGGACTACGTATCGTATCATAATTCAAATGTCACTCACTTGTATTGTTTAGAAATATATACTTTATTTTCTTATGATTGCATTCTATAATAAAATCCACTATTCAATTGAAAAACACATATAAGTACAAGTTGCGCTGATGAGCGTATATCAAGGTGGATTATATATGTATAAGAATAGATTAGTACTACGTGAACAATGAGCCAATCACGGAAACAAATATCACTATCTTTCTCGTTCCCCACCTATTCCTATCTTCTTTTTGTTACGGCTTTTTATAATTCTTTGTTGTGTTTTTGTATGGAACTTAGGTTGTTATTAACGCAAAGTCTGCACTTACGGTGCTATATTATTTTCTCCCCTTTGCCATTTATTCTTTTGGTCAATTGATTATTGAGGTTACAAAACAATGGGAACTCACAATCTCTTTTCACACACCTACAACGGACGTTCTGGACTCGGTTTAAAGTTTTTTTACCGAGAATCATAGTTTACATAGTACTGAAAAGGACTAAGCTACATAGTACTGAAATGTTCAATCCGAAGCTTCCTCATAGCTGTAGTATTTCCAGTCCACATCGACCTCCATTAGTTCACTTGCACCGACTAACAAAAATAATATAAAAACAATACTAACTATATTTTTCAGAACTATATATCTTCGTATCAACAATTTATATATATATATATATATATATATATTGTTTATTGCTATAAAATGTATCGGTTATGAAAAATTGTAAATGTACGTCATAAATTACTTTGTGACGTCATTATTTATATTATACATAACAGGCAATCATTTTGTCACATAATTTTGAGATTGAATAGTATGGAATGGAAACTAAGTAAAAAGAAAACTAAATCATCTCTCTCAGACATGATTATGGAGGAGACCATCCCGACCAAATTCTCCGACGCCAGTGAAGCTTCTGCTTGTCAGCGTCGGGACCAAATCTCTATTTTTCCTGCTCAGCGCATCCTAGTTTTCTTTTGTGTATACTTTTTCAAGTTTTTTTCTTCTTTTTCCCCTTTTTTAACCCTTATCAAATCTTAATAAAAGTTTCCTCTGATCCAAATCAAGGCCATCGCATGCTCCCGCCGATCTATCACTCGCCGGAGAGTCCATCTTCGCAAATCTCGGAAAGCCAATTTACTCATCCTTTTTTTGGCAATCTATCGTGAATCTAGGGTTTTCCCCAGTAGACCTAGCATTCGACGTCGATTCAAACCGAAGGCACCGGTTGTTCTCCCGCTCTATAACTCACCGGAGATGTTCCCTGCACCGCAAGCTTCTCTGTTCATTTCCGGCAACCGTCACAACCGTTTCATATCTTGGCAATCGGATCATCAACTAGGATTTTCCCCAGTGGACCTAGACACCAATGACGACTCCCGCCGCGGCCACTGCTTGCTCCCGCCGATCTCTCACTCATCGGAGAAACCCCCTGCACCGCAGATCTCTCCGCAAATCTCGGGCGACCGACAGCTTCAACTCCCATGGCGTCTTTTTCTTGGAAACCTAGGGTTTTCCCTAGTGGACCTAGGTTTCAAGAAAGGCCCATTAGCCCAAAACCGAACCAAATCAGTTTATTCTTTTCAGTTTGGGGAAAATACAAGGCTCATGACTATTCTATCAACGCCCATGTATTGCCATTGCAAAGCTCTGGTTCGTCTCCTTTTGCTCAATGGTCGAAGAATCCATTGGAGATAGATAACAACAGTGCTGCTTTGGCTATTCATTTATCTTGTCCGGAACCTGGCTTTAGTTGATTCTAGGGGATTGAGTTTTGCTTTTAAAAGCATACGAGTACATGGTCTTTGTTTCTCGAACGGTTCTAGCAAAAATGGTGTGTTTGATCTTGAACGCTTTCTGTTCAATGACGGCTACTGCTCAAGCTGGCCATCTGATGACTTCAAGCATCGTCTCCCAACCACCTTTCTCATATGGATCCTATACCAAACTGTCTCTATTGCAAATTCTCAGATTGATCCTAACCCTATGCTTTGGTTGTTAAAGCAATCTTTACCCGACTACAACAACATAGTCACCCGATTCATTGTTATGATTTCCTGCAAGTACCTATCACCATGGAGGATATTGACGCACTGAATCTCTTCTCAACGTCACAATGTCTAATGACCGTGACTATTGTTCTGTCTTTTGAAGCTCTCGAGGATAGCCTCTCAATTTTCCATGATCTTACATGTGCCTCTAGGCTTTCAAGCTTTTGGTTCATACCTCTCTTGGATCCAAAATCGATGAACTTTTTTATTATTTTTTTGGTATTGGGGATTGCCTTGTATTGTAATGTTTCAAACTTTCTCATTTGCTTCTTCTCTGCATTTGTACTGGTTATCCAATTTGAATGAATGAAGGCAAATGTTTTGACAAAAAAAAAAAAAAAAATTAGTATGGAATGGACGGGGTATAAGATACGAAAAATAATTCATTTTGGTATTTGTGATAAAGACATCCACAATTGCTTTGGCATAAATACATATCAAATCAGGATCTAAAGGTGGGCACTAGAGAGATTATATTAAAAGAATCAAAATGAATTGTTTTGGTCAATACCCAAAAGAATTTACAAAAGAAATACTCTTTTATCAATTATTGACACAATATAAACTTAACTATATGCATTATACTGATGTTAGTGATCATGTAGTATTTTGTTGACTTTTGATTTTTTAACATAGGGAGTATTTGGCTGACTTTAGCGTTTGAAGAATCTTAAGTAAATTTACAATGGTTGGTTAATTTAATTTTGATCTTACGTTGACCTAGAAAGCTAAATACGTGCAAAATGATAGATTCTTTCTTTGCATGCTAATCATTTTCACTGATGTACTGTAAATCACATAACAATAATAATAGTTGATCATAACATGCATGGATCACCGATAATCTTGTCAATAATAATTCATATGATTACATTACTAGCTGGTTCTGATAAAATTGGCAGCATGTTTATATAAATTTTAAGCTGAATTACTCGCTGGCAACAATATTTGATCACTATTTCACATGACATTGTTTTCTTTCTTGAAATTGAAATTTCACATGACATTTTTTCCCCGATATATCAACAAAAAGTTATATAAACCGACATTATTGTCGCAAATTCGGCGAGTAAATTAATCTCACTGGTTACTTGGTTAGTAAATAGTTTAAATTAAAGCCACGCGAGAATCACTAATGCAATACAATATTATAACGAGAAACGAAACATGGACGGGTTTAGAAACGAGAATGCACGTGGACGCGTAGGGTAATCAAAGTGTGTCGGTCGGCTTAAAAATTAGACCGGTTAATGTAATGTAAGTCGTTTGGAATTTACTGACCGACACTATCGCGAGATCACGAGAAACAAAACTCGAGGTGGGTGTTCGATCTGGACCGTCGAATAATTGAAGGTCCCACGACCGCTGAGAGGAGCCCATCGAACGTTCCATGTTCAGCGAGACAACAAGGACTCGTGTCGAGTTCACAAGGCGAAGGAGAGATGTCTCTCTTGTGCACATGAACGCACGTGCCCACCTGCCAGCCGAATTTGTGGTCCCCGCCACGTGATCCTTGCGACGTCGTCGTTTAACCGTGCCACGTTGTGGTATCCGGCGGCGCGGCCTCACTTGTGAGTTGTGACGTTAACATTCCCCCGAAGGTTGTTTTGACCGTCTCTCTCGAGTCTTTGTAAACTATAGTATATAAACGTTTCAGTTCAATTGTTTAAAAAATATCGCGAAACATAAATGTGTAGGTAGGTTGTTAGATCTACTTTCACATAAGCTTCCACTAAAAGATATGTTCATGTTGATTTAATTAGATACATAACACACCTTTCATTATAATATGGACAAACCAACAACATGTAGTGATGAAATTGACAATTTGAAAGGCTGAGATCATCTTTACGGGCCCAAATGCACATGCATATATGAGCATAATAGACCATTAAAGCCCAGAAACGAGGAGCTCGTATATTCAAAGACAAGAGGACCCCACGGGAACTCGCAGACAAGCGACAAACTGATCTGTACGCATAACAACATATTACAGATGGGAATGATCTACTTAATTTTTATATTTTCCTATTTATTAGATGGCATAATCTAATTGGTTGAAGGGATGAACAAGTATTTTCCTTAATTAACTACTAATTATTATGGAGACGATTAGTAGTGATGGAAATTGATAACTACTAGTCTACTATTGGCTATGCATATGAAAAGGTGTAAACGAAACAGTTCTGAAAGGTACGTTTGGGTTTCTACTGTACTTAGTACTTACTAGTATACTACAAAAGAATTAAGGAAAAATCTTTAAACGACAGAAACAAAACGCAATTCTGTTAACAACTCTGTGGAATGGAATTGGAAACAAAGAGCAATCAGAGTGAAACTAATCTTTCCAACCTTCTTTACTGAGTCTTCTAGGAGCAAGCCCTCTTGAGGAGACACTCGGTGTCAGCGGCAACACGGGAGTATTCGGCTGTTCTTCGTCTCCATCTCCATTTTCATCGTCCCAATCATCTCCCCAGTTATTGTTCCACCCGTCATCACCACTTTCTTTATCAGATTTTGTCACCACCGCTGGGTTCGAGACTGGCAATTCCATATCGAGCCTCTGGTATTTGTTGTTTCCCCCTGACTTGTTCTTGCAAACATGAATGATCACTGGGATGACGACAAGGGAGAGAACGAGGAAGGAGATCATGATGATGACAATGAGTGTCCGCGGACGGATACTGAGGATTGAAGGACGAGAAACAGAAACTGTATCCTCGCTTTCTGTTTCATGTGATGCTGCCAAATCCTTTAATTCAAGGCTGCAATGGCCTTTGCTCGATGTTAGTACAATGGCGCTATCGTTGGACCCTCCCTTCTTAATAGAAACTTTCACCTGCAAAAGCTTAAGCTTTATATACAGTACGAAGTAGCAACAACATCTCAATCTCAAACTAATAGCAAAATCTAGTCTTGAACAAGTGATTCAAGGGTATAAAGTCTCCATGTCAAAACCATGCTGAGGTTTTCTGTTGCAATCTATCTAGCATAATAAACCAAATGCGCTATCTACTCAGCAAATGAACCCCACATAATAACAGACGGGTCAACTAACATTGAACAATATATGATCAAGCTTCAGTCAGGATTTAACTATATATAAGTATGCTCTTGACTCTGGTACAGAATCAAAGAGCCACGGAATGCATCATACAATAATAGCATTTAACAAAAAATGAGAACACAGGAAGAGATAGATATCTAAACATAAAGGCATTATTACCTTAGTGTCTTCGTTTTGCAGGAGCTGAACACTGTTCTTCTCTAACCGGACAAAACCCGGAGCAGCTATAGTTACAAGCAAAGCCCTTTTTCCTTTGTTTTGGATTAAGAGTGAGAGATCAGGCGCATCTGCACAATAATGAGATGAAGCTCAATCCCGAGAACCAAAAAGATGTCAATAAGTATAGTCATAGGGAGATTGAAGAAAGGACTCACCGTTACCAGGAACTCGGAGACAAGCGACAAACTCATGTTCCTGATCAGTACACATATTAGATGGATCACATTCTTCACCATGAAACCCTTGTTTCTTCCTTGAAGAGTTGCTCACAGCCTCCTCCTCATCCTCCTTAGTGGTTTCACTTCCATCACTCGCTACCTTCCCTTGTTCTCTCTTACCACTAGTAGTAGTAGTAGTAGTATCTCCACCATCAATCATCTTAGATCCATCACCCAAGAGTGTCTGTGTACTATCATCACTGGTCGAGTTTTTGGAATCATGTATAATAGTACTCTTGGAATCAGCAGTAACATTGTTATCAGCAGACCCACCAACAAATCTACTAGTAGTATCCGTCAAATTGGAATCTACTTGTGCCCGATGATGATGATCTCCATTAACCTAATTTCAACAAATCATAAACCTCAGATTTCCCCCAAAACAAAAATTCAAATTAGGGCTAATTTGAGAGTGGCTTACCTTAGTAGTAGTCGTAGTATCAACGACGAAAATCAAAGCTATACAGAGAAGCAAAACGAGATTCAACTCCATGTTTTGAGACTCACTCTACTTCAAAAATTCCATCTGAAACTCATCAATTTTCGCCAAAATCAAGCTCCCACTGTGTTAATCAATCATCTATTAGTATCAGCAAAGAAGAAAGGAAGAGATCAAAACTGACCTAGCAACAAATATTGAATCGGATTCTTCTACTGATCATCAACTACGAATCCGTATATGTGCTCGGATTTGTAGCTACAGAAGATTTTGGTTCGAGAGACCTACTACTACTACTACTACTACTACTACTACTACTTGTGAGGAAGACAAAGTGAGTCCGTCCACGGTCCACCACACCACACCACACCAGAGCAGAGCAGAGCCGAGCCGAGAGAGAGACTCTCTTTTTGACTTTAGCTTCTCTCTCAGTTTCTTCCTTTCAAACGACACCGTTTTTTAGGTTTACTCCAAACGCTACCGTTTTGATGATTTTCATAAAACAGCATTATCAAAATTAATCAGGAGAATGATATAGTATTATATTGGGCCGGTTGAGATTAGAACGAAGTCTTATCAATCAAAGCCCAATTTCATATTAATTACTCTTTTTAACTCCAAAGTTTAAAATTACGTGATATGTTATCATTATTTTACCCGGCTAAACAATCTTTGCGGGCCTGTTTGACTTATTTTTAGTTCAAATTTACATTGGTGAACTTGTTGTGGACATTGGACATGTCAAATTTTCTGTACCGCACTAATTATGATTATGTGGCACGGCACCACCATAATTTGAATCTTAAAAGTTATTTTTTTCATATATATAAAAAAAAAAGATGCACAAATTATTCTTTTAGAAAGCACGAACCTTAATTATCAAACTGTTAAGCTGGTGAAACGAGTTTACTTTATTTCAAAATATCTACATATCATTAGAAGGATGCCAATTACGTAATTTATTTTGAAAATATTTATACAACTGAACAGTTCTTATCCGAATATATAATTTTTGTCACAAAATAAAAACATAAACATGAGTATTCGAATTATAATTGAGAAGCAAATACCAACGGGAACGTACCAACTAGACAACTAATACCTGCATGGGAAGAAAAAAAACCTTTTAAGAAAATTAAATAGGACAAAAGTCAAAAGCTTCACTTGGTGTCGGTACTGAATTCGCCACCTGTCTCGTCAATGGACAAAGTCAACTTACCTCAATTATAGGGTACGTAGTAGTGTTAGAATTTATAATCGGATAGGGCTTGCATGTTTAATTTAATTAACAACCTAAAAGAGAAGAGTATAATAAAATAAAAAGTTTTACAATGCATAGTCACGCTATAAAGTTTCAATAATGTTTTTGGGAAAGATATACAAAGAGTGTCAATTATTTGAAAGCAAAGAGAAAAAAAAAATGAAAGAAGGTCAAACCGACCGGGTCCACGTCCAGCTCCATTCTATCTTAATTATTGAAGTTTTTGATTATGAATCAAATTATATTCTGTGGAGAACGAAGACTAAGTCAGCTATACGAAGTGATATAATCAAGTTCTTTGTTTATGACTTGGTTATTTTAGATTCGCTATCCGACGTGGTATTTTTTTTGTTTTTTCCTAAACAAACTATTATCGACATAATATGTGCGTCATGTAAATAGAAAAATCAATGCCTAATTAATTCGGTACATGTTGATAACACTTAATAGTTGACTATTTGTGAAATACTAAGATTTGATCTGGTCATACTACATATTATTAGTCTATTACTGTCATAGGGTGCATGTGAAATATACGTTGTCTTTAGCATTTTCTTAGCTGTGTTTATTTACGTACGTATGCTTGAGAAATTTCAAGCGTCTACTATTAGGGATAAGAGGGGACCTCATACGTATATGAGCACACGTAGATTAGTACAAATAATATGGTAGGAAGGCAAGATCTATCGAGGGGTCGAAGATTAATCTCTCGGGGAGAATATATCTTATAGGTAGAATCTCCCAAGTATGCAAATGGGCCATATGCAATATATCTATATCTATGTGATCAAAGAGATAAAGCTGAGTAATTCTGCGCTTGGGAAGAATTAATCCCTGACCTAGATCAACAGAATCGATCACACCACCTCATGGTTATGCAACATTTGTTGAGTTGAAAGAAATAGATGTATTAATTATTTACGCAACCCACGTTAATAATTAGGGAGAAATGTGTGAATATTATATATATATATATATATATATATTTTTTTTTTTCTCTTTTTGTTGTGTAAATTAAGATCGACAAATACTCATCTTATATATGTTCTAAGAAAGTTTAGGTATTCCATATAATATATAGGATATAGCTAACATAAATTAAACTAATTATATAGATACATAATATATGTTAAAAGTCTAATAGTGTTATGGTCCACCTAGCCGTCAAAGGAACGATATTCGTCACAATGTCTACTATCCGTTGAATAATGTCACATCTTTAACCCATACAATAGGATCTTAATAATACGCATATACGTGTCGTAACATAAGCTATTATATGTATAAACAATATGTATGCGTTTGTGTAGTGCGGAATATCCTTATTATATAACACATATATAATATATGTATATATATATATGGCTTGGTCGGTAAATTAATTGCGCTCAATACTTCGGAGAGTATTTAAATTTAGTACTCAATTCCCTATAAGTTGCAAAATACATACGTCAAAACCTTCAATCGGTAATCGTATGAGGTCCACAACTTTTCACGTAGATGTAGGTTTATTTACATTGTTGAACTAGGTAGTTGCTTTTATAAAACTAATGGAGTTTTTTAAAGGAAAATGATGTTTATGTTGTTATATGTCTATAGAATCATGTCTATGTGTAGTAGTTATCCAATAGAATTAAGGCAAGTAGGAGCAAATAACATCTTTTGTTGTAGTCACTGGCTTTTAAAAATATACATACAAAATTCACCTTTTTAGCATTCTAGGATTTATCCGTACGATTTTATACGAACTTTTTTTATATACACCCTATAATCATATTATAGGAGTATTATAATACTCCAAATCGTGATGCCTTTTAGTACCACGAAATCTTAACTGCGTTTTGAAAGCTTTTGGTTGATTAGAAAACTTTGTTAGGAACACAGTTTTGACCTGTTGGTTTGAACACATATGTTTTCTTTATCTAACAATATATAATCAATGAGCTGAAAATATTTTGTAGATACTTATGATATTCTCAACGTTACTGAACGAACCACGTGACCCGAAAAAAAAGAAGGAGCAACGTTATTAAAGCCATATATTATATACCAACATCATCAAATATCAGATGTAGAAACAATGGCATCAGCGTGACGTCAATTCCCGTTGATATTACGTAAACAACGCCGTTGCCGTAATTAGAAACGTAGCGTGGCGAGATGATATCGCGAGTGACTGATCTGGAGAAAGCGAGATCCGTTCTTTTTTAGGGACCTCAGAAGGAGACAAAGTTTGGTCACGTGTCGACTTCAGGAGCAGTGGACCACTGTTCTGTCGGCGTCGTGTTTCTAAGACATACGCTAATAACGACAAAACACTACTTTTTCGGTGTCTAAAATATATGTTATACCCCTGTCTTTTCCTCATATCTACTGCTATTTGCCAATCGTTCTTTTAGACCAAAAAGGTCGACGACGCAGTTACTTTCACACTGTGTTTGTCACACACTTGATCCGGATAAGATTCTCAACGCTGTTTAATTTGCAATATGGGCACATTTGCCTCTTTTGCTTGTGTACCACAAGTTTTTGGTGCTCTTCGATCGGCTTCTATTGTTCATATACGAAAGCAACTGATACAGTTGACGTTTACGTGCAAGAAACAATGATGTTGTCTATTTGTATTATTTGCTTCTAAATCCTTCTTTTATATTGAAACAAGAAACAAAGTAGAAAACATCACAATTTGCTTACTACTTATTCTCTGCCAACCACACTTTCTATATTAATTCTATAAAGTTATTTTATGTATTATTCTAAATAATTAAACTGTGATTATATGTTTCATTCACTACCAAGATAGAGAGAGAGATACCAGCTATATATCCCTGTCTTTAAATGGCCTCAAGTACTCCACATGGGTTTCTACCAGTTTTTCTTACAATAATTAATTCGTTGGAACCTTTTTTTTTTTTAGCCTTTAAAAAAATGAAAGTTACTGTTAATCTTTCCTAACAGAAGAATGCCCAATCTGGATTGGCTAAACCGAAACAATATATATGGTGGTAACTAACTTCTGTAAATTGGAGTTGCCTCGTTCATTGTGGAAGATTTTTAGAGATTTCTTTCTTTCTTTTTTTTATCCGTTAGCAAAACTGCAAAAGCGTACAAAACTGACCTAGATTTGACTCATCGCTACATGTTTTAACTCAACCCCTGACTAACTAGATTAGGACATATATATGATCAAATTGGTTTTACAATTTCTGAGTTGATGATTTGACATATATAGTTTGTCAACTTGGATAACCACTATATATATATATATATAAATGTTAAACTAATTTAAATTATTTTTATGAACAACTGGTGTAACTAAGTCTCATCGGCTCGTATAGGGAGACATATGCATATACAATCTTTTTTTTATCCTTTATTACAAAATATAAACAAAAAATCACACCGAAAGGTAACATGTGATTGGCGGTGTGATAACTTTTTGGATTTATTAGGAATGGACCAGCCCCGAGATATGTTCTAAAAGTAATATATTGACTGTACGTGTCATTGATCACACACCTATATCATATATGTACACTTCTCAATGTAATTAACACGTACTGATTTTGGCTAACACTGCACGTACTAAAAAAAGACCCAACTTATAAACGTATGGTTGCGACCCATACATAACTCGTGACCCTCCAAATTACATCTTTTAGTGAACTAGATATTTTAAAATCTAGCTTGAGTCTAGAAGAAGACTTTTAGACATTTGATACAAATTGAGTTTACCCCTGTCGAGAAGGAAAAAGCTATAAATTGATTTTGGCAAAAAGTGTAATTTATAGGTTCAACATAGGGTCCTTTTCCCACAAGTAAAAGCTTGAACGTTACTATTTCATTTATTTTAAAATTTGCCGAATCTGGCTATAAAGGAACAATAATATTTTATTAGATATATAAGAAGAAATCAGTATACGTAATTCGATTTCTTGATGATAGGAAGATCTGAATCTCAAACTTAATAATTATAAATTATGCAATAGTCAAAAAGAAAATATATGTTAACCGTAAATTGATTTTTGATTTTGAACAATGGCCACATTAGGTTATTATCACTTTCAAACCTTATTTAATGTGAATATATGAACTCTATATGAACGGAAGTTATCAAGTAATTTAAGAAACAAATGTGATTTTTTTTTTTTTTTTGGGGGTGAAAATGCATATTCTGTTGCAAATAAACATTAGTATATCGTGCTCTCGTTGGTCAAGAAATTTGGAATATGGGGTTTATATCATTTTTATGCATCTATTAAAGAAAGTATAACGCAGAGATCCCTTAATAATTGTAGTTTGTGCAGGCTATGAGAAGATGGAGAGAGAATGAGACGCAACTAATCAGGGCGAGAAGATGAGGCGTGGCAGAGAGAATTTATGATTCGACACGGACCTTTTAAAACAGAAGTCTTGGCTCTTCCTCTCTTCTCTCTTACCTCAATAAATTTTAAAAGTTTTTCGTGGGGACTACACCCAAACAAAAAACAAATTGAAAGGATTAGAATTGACTCAAAAGAAAAAAAAAACTTGCAATTACTATGTGAAGGGTGTAATGCGAGAAGACAGAACATGTTTAATTTCTTCTGTTTCTACATCAAATGCGTGTTCATTTAATGTCATATCTTATATATGTAATGGTCAAAACGGTGTCGACAAAACTATTTTCCGACGATACTAGCTAGTAGCTAGGACAGTTTTAGAAGATATAATTTCTGACTAATTTAGATATATTAAAAGTAAATATGGACTTTAGATATAAATATACATCATATCTTATTATCAAAAAACAAAAATAAACATCATATCTGACTAATTTCAAAGTAAATATAATCGTATGTTATCATTTTGTATCTATATATATATATATATATATCATAGAAGGCATCATTTAGACAAGTTGTGTTGCATTTTGTAATTTGTACGATGGGTAATTAGAGATCAGCCTGCCGAACCCTCAAACTTTCTTTTTCATTTGTACCCAAAAATTGATGTATTACAAGTTCACTCTTACGTACGTAAAATAGTATAAATGTTGTATTAACAAGTGTGAATCTATTCCATAAAAGATGTGTGAATGTAAAACGTCCACCTTCAGTATGAAATACAAATTGACATGAGTTTTGCTAAGGCCATAATCAAAGCTACCCACCTTGTCATTAGTAGAAATTTTTCTATTTAATGTTACTACACATCGAAACTTGAATATTACTTATTCTGTTTGAGCATAAATGAAATATATATATCGTATAGAACTATAACCAAAACAGTTTTAGCTTTCTCCTACAGTCCTACTCCCACAACATATGTCTACACTTAACTTTTAAGAAATAGTCATATTTATCTAACTCCGTAATGTACATTAAATCGTTTATACCTTGTGACAATTAGATATAAATATTCGTCCTAGGCTGTTACCTAATAAAAAAAAAGTATTTGAACATAAAGCGAGAAAAACCATAGAGTAATTATTTTTCATGATCTATAGAAGAATTTGTGCAAAATGCATATCGATAACATTCTCATATAGAATATCATGAGTGTAGTGCTAAGTGCTTATAATTGTCATGATCTGATTAATAAATTCTAAAAATTGTGGTTGGAAATATTGTATACTATATTGTTTACCTTAAAGTAGAAGTATTTTATTAAAATCATGATGAAAATAGTTTGGCAAAATATATATATTTTTTTTTAAATACAAAAATAAAAAAAAAAGTCAAAGAAGTCCATGTGAAATCTGTAAAGCAACCTTTCTAGTTTGTTTTGCTTCTCTCTAGCTAAGTCTATAAATATGTACAACCTCTTTCTTTACTTTTTAAAAACCCATAAACCCATTTAATAGATCTTAAAACAAAAAAACAACAATTCTACCTTTCTTTCAAAACCACCAATCTCTTTTAATCCTCTGTTTCAATCTCCTTTTGATCAATCATCAAACACAATTGTTAGGGTTTCTTTTGTTTTTTGCTTATACTTCAAGAAACGTCAAGTTTAAAAAAAAAATGGAAGAAAGCAATGATCTTTATCAGACAAATTTCAGCCCTAGAATCTCAGAGATCAGAGCATCTCTGTCTCAGATCATATTAGGAGGAGGACCAAACACACTCGACTCCATCTTCTCACTTCTCACACCTTCTTCCTCTGTAGAATCCGCCACAACATCATTCAACACTCTCAATCCTCCGCCACCGCCGCAGCTCGGCTCCTCCGTCTATCTCCGGCAACGAGACATCATCGAGAAATTCCACCTTCAAAACAGAGCAATCTCCGCTCCTCCTCCTCCTCTGTTTTCCTCATCGTTCGATCATCATCAAACTTCCGAGCTAATGCTCCAAGCGGCGGCCGGGACTCCAGCGGAAGCTTTCGCCGCTGCGTTAGCGGCTGGGAGGACGACGAAAAAGAAGAAACTTTACAGAGGAGTGAGGCAGAGACACTGGGGGAAATGGGTTGCGGAGATAAGATTGCCGCAAAACAGAATGAGGGTTTGGTTAGGAACTTACGACACGGCCGAAGCCGCCGCTTACGCTTACGATCGCGCCGCCTATAAGCTCCGTGGAGAATACGCTCGTCTCAATTTCCCAAATCTCAAAGACCCGAGTGAGCTGCTCGGACTCGGAGACTCCTCCAAGCTTATAGCTCTCAAGAACGCCGTCGACGGGAAGATCCAATCCATTTGCCAGAGAGTCAGAAAAGAGAGAGCAAAAAAGAGCGCCAAAGTGAGCAAAAACTCGTCGGCGACTGCAGATTCTTCATATTCTTCATCACCGGAGATTATATCATCGTCTCCGGCGACGATGACTACGACCGCGGTTAACTCAGAGGACAGTTACTGGGTTTCGCAGATGAGGTTGTGCAACAGTGAGAATAGTTCTCCGGCATCGGTTTCGGTTTCCGATGAAATTCCGGCAACGACGGCGACGGCGGCGGAGGATGAAGACGCGATGATGGGAGTGGACACTGATGGGTTTTTACTAGCGAGGATGCCATCGTTCGATCCAGAGCTTATTTGGGAAGTTCTCGCCAATTAAACCGATACACGAAACTGTTAATTTTTGATCAAAACTGCAACAAACAAACAACAAGANGAAAAAGAGCGCCAAAGTGAGCAAAAGCTCGTCGGCGACTGCAGATTCCTCATATTCTTCATCACCGGAGATTATATCGGCGACGATGACTACGACCGCGGTTAACTCAGAGGACAGTTACTGGGTTTCGCAGATGGGATTGTGTAACAGTGAGAATAGTTCTCCGGCATCGGTTTCGGTCTCCGATGAAATTCCGGCAACGACGGCGGCGGCGGCGGCGGCGGAGGAAGACGCCATGATGGGAGTGGACACTGATGGGTTTTTGCTAGCGAGGATGCCATCGTTCGATCCAGAGCTTATTTGGGAAGTTCTCGCCAGTTAAACCAATACACGAAACTGTGAATTTTTGATCAAAACTGCAACAAACAACAACAAGAAGAGCAAAACACTTTGGGATTAGGGAAAAAAAAAATGATGAGAAAAATTAGGGTTTTAGGCGTGAATTTTAGGGTTTTCAAGTTGTTAAAATCGTTTGAAAGTTGTTAAATATACGTAATTAGGGTAAAATCTGAAGCCTCGTGGTTTTTGAAAGAGGTTGTGAAAGCTCCTTTTTTTTTTTGAATTTCTATTTTGATCATTAAGGACTTTCCTATTCTGATTGTACTTAGAACAGTTTATATGTTACAGTTTTATTTTTAATAAAATTATTAAGATTGGGTAAAAGCTTCTAGAGAGATTTTTAAACACAGGTGTGAAGTGAAGTTAAAAAGAAAAAATAATGAAGTTTGGGGAGAAGCAATTAAATAAGATTGGTGGGGAAGGTAAGAGCTGAGAGAAGAGAAGC